>NC_138896.1:96701059-96934542 GCF_965194825.1 Balaenoptera physalus | reverse complement strand
AAAACATGTCTAGTCTCCAAAAAAAAAAAAAAAAAAGCTCAAAATAGAAATTAATAAACATTTGATTGACTATTCTGCAAAACATATTTTGTTAACTACCCATAAAAATATCATCAATTTCATCACTTAAGAGAACATTGTGTGGATTAGACTTTTCTCATTTTGCAAGAACTCCTGAATATGTATTATGATTCCTGAGAAATCACAGACAATAAATTAAATAAGTTCCTCACAACCATGCAATTTCAAAAACAAATTTATAAAATTATTTACAAATTTTTATTTACCTTGTAACATGGGTGCATTTTATTGCTTGATAATATCTTTGAAGAGGAGGTCTTAAAATCACAGCTGTGGGTTTCTTCAACCTCCTCCTTTCTGCAGAGGTTAAAGAGATTGCAACTTGAAAACCATAGTAGTTAGCTTTCTCTCAAGCCTTTCTAAACTTGTAACATTCATTATAAGCTTAGTCTATCTCAGGAACTACAGATTCATTTTCACACAATGAGTAAGAAGGAACTCTCAGTAGCTTCCATGTAGTTTATTTCATGGTTAGGATTGTGAATGGCAATATATAATAGCAGGTATATAAGTTAGGAAATATTTTAGTAAAGAAGTGAAAACAATTCCTGAATGATTTTCAAATTGTTCTTCAATAGCATTACTTTAGACATTTAAAAAACAAACAAAAAAACTAGGCTGTACTGAGAGAAGATATTTGAAACTCTGGACTCACCACTTCTGCATCAGATCACTCCTTCTTCTCACCTTACAAAAACTTATGGGAAACTTATCTTACAGAAACTTATGGGAAGTGAACCAAAGTGCACACAAATACAACTGAACTTTTTAGATAAAATACGTTATTTTATCTTATCATTTTATCTTTATCTTTATCATTAAGGAAGGGACTTCCCTGGTAGTCCAGTGGTTAAAAATCCGCCTGCCAATGCAGGGGACACGGGTTCGAGCCCTGGTCCGGGAAGATCCCACATGCCGCGGAGCAACTAAGCCCATGCACCACAGCTACTGAGCCTATGCTCTAGAGCCTGTGAGCCACAACTACTGACCCCACGTGCCACAACTACTGAAGCCCTTGCTCCTACAGCCCGTGCTCTGCAACAAGAGAAGCCACCGCAATGAGAAGCCTGCGCACCGCAACGAAGAGTAGCCCCCGCTCACCGCAACTAGAGAAAGCCCACACACAGCAACACAGCCATAAATAAATAAATAAATAATAAAAATAAATTAATTATTAAAAAAACAAAACAAAACATTAGGAAAGTAACAACAGATAGCATCTGGCTATATGTTAAGACACTGAGTTCTGAAAAAGTATAATCTCTTGAGTTTTTAATTGAATGTCCTAGAAGCCTTTTTTTTTTCTAAAAGCCTCTTATATTAAGGTTATTCTAGTTCTACAAGTCAAGAGCAGCACATTTCCTTAGCTAGTTTTAAAGTTATTACTGAAGAATAGTGTTGTCCCTTTTTTTAGTTCAGTGAGAAAGTGTACACTCTCTACTGCAAAACAAAAACAAAAATGTTAGAAACCTTTTTTTTGAGAAATTTACAACCTGAGATACCATGAAACAGACTTAGCTAGAAGCATTTGCTGTTTAGTCTTGGTAATTTAAGCTCTGAATGTAATTTAAGCATAATGTGTTTGTTGAGAAATTGTACCACCTCAGGAGAATTTCACATTTTTAACAAATGCTATTGCTGTGCAGGGCCCTTTTGTGTACGTTAGCATTTCACTTATTGTTAAAAATCTGACCCTGATTAGGACCACAAAACCTAAGTTGCTTACTAAGTGTGCCCTTTTATTCCTTTGGAGGAATGATAAAAATACACATGTGGATTTATTCTTCAAAGAGCTGAACATGAATGTATTTGTCCTTCTTCTTAATATTGACAGAATGCTGTAGTCCAGCGATTTTGCTGCAACCTATTATTACCTGAATAAGCCTTATTTGTTATTCATAAGCTTTCCAGTGTTTACTACTTTATCATTTTTTTTAACTTTTCATTGTGTATAATTGCCTCTTAAATGCTTTCAAATAAAACTTCTTTACATATAATTTCTATTCTTTCCAAAATCATTCCCTATAGTCAAGGTGAATCATCGCTACCCTGCTTTTTACTGTTGTGTGCTAAACAAGCATATTTTACTGTGGCCTATGGGACTAATGTCATTTACTGCTGTTCTAAGAGAAATATTCAAGACCACTGAAATTAGTCTTAGAAGGATTGCTGGAAGACTACTTTTTGGTATGTACAGAATTTTGCAGTATCTGCTTCTACTTGTGCTTGCTATAGATCACAAAGTGATTAAATGATGGTATATAGATTCATTTCTGTATTGAGAACCCTACTGTGACAGAGACCACTGTTTGACTACATCTCTCTCAAAATACAGGGGCTTTTCATGCAGCAAGTATGATAGAACAGGCTTTAATTTTTCTGCTTATTTTATTACTATGAATATATTGAAACATGAAAGCTCAAAAAATTAGGTGTCTAGTTGCCTTGGTTCTAAGGTACAAAGAACTGAAATTATTAGTATCTACTTTGTATAGAGGAAAGAAAATAAAAGGTCTAATCCAATCAAACAATGAGCTATTGTTTGATATTAGCTATTCATATCTGTCAGAAGATTAGATGTGTGGATGCTGGATGCCAGGGCTGCTGTTCGAACACATTCTCCCCATGGACCATTGTGGCGCAGGAGCACCAGAGGAAAACTGACTTCCACCTTGACCAAATTTCCTGGGTTTTTGTGCATCTGCTGCTAGTTATCTTAAACATGTAAAGAATCAGGGAAATAAATCTTCAGGGACCATCAGAGCCACCCATGAATACTAGCTGGGTCATCATGAAGGCAGTGAAGGACTCTTAGGATGTGGTCTTGGCTCACTGTGTCTTGAAAGTTGAATAGTATTCACAAGGCATTGGATTCAAGTAGAAGGTTTGAGGTAGGAGAGAGCTGTGCCCCTGGGCCAGACAGCTGGTGTTTGTCAAGTGGAGTAAAACTGAAGTTTGTTTTCACCCAGACACTCCAAGGACAAAGCTAGTGGCAGAAGCTGAGCTCTGCTGAAGGAAAGAGATTAGGCGCCCGCTCCTGAGGTCAAGGAAAACTTCCCTGTCTGCACATGCACAGGAAGGCTCCTTGGGGGTCAAAAAGGGAGGGGGCACCACCCCATAATAAGTGCGGACATACCTCCTACAGGCCTTTGTGGTGAGATCCATCTTAGCAAAAAGTTGCACACGCATGTTGGGGAGGGTCCTGGGACGAGTCAGGTGTGAAAAAAGAAAAAGATCAAAAAGGTCAAATGTAAACAAAAAGCCAGAAGGACTGTCCTGCCTAAGTGATTTAAATCACCTCCTCACTGCACTCCTCATTCAGGATGCCCCCACTCCTCTCTGGGTGTATATTTCTGCCCTGCTTGTGACTTACTGCGCTCCTCCTCATTAGAAAAAGACGCCCAAACCCTTTCTCTCGGGGTATGTATTCTGCCTTGCTTCTGTCTTAAATAAACAAACTGTTTGTCTGTGTGCTCTCCCACATGTTATGCTGTGTCTCTAATAATAAACTTTGTACCTGTTTTTACAGTTTTTGCCTCCTTGAAACATTCTTGCTTTCAAATGGGGTAAGAATCAGGGAACTTGGCTTCTAGCCTCTAGCCCCTGGGACTGGCAGCTAGGTTCAATCCCTGGAGAGGGAAATAAGATCCTGCTTCAAGACTACTGTCCCTCCGAGAACACGTTCATGCAGTACACATCCTTAGCAAGAGTTCACGCAGTTGAGGCAAGATTGATTACATATCTCATGAAAGCCACACTCTCAGACTACTGTTGAAATCTCCTCTTACTTCAGGCCAACAAATCAAGAACTGCTTCCTCGGCAGAAACAAAGTCTACTGAGATAAGGCACTAAAAACTCAACCTGGATTGGAGATTCTCCAGCTTAATCAGGAAAAGGGAAAGGTGGGGTGGGCTACAAAATACAGAAACCAAAGTGAGCTTGTCACCTAACATTGCAATCAGGCTAGCATTCATTTGCTCATTCATTCATTTATAGAAAAATATTTGTTTGAGCATCTTGTTACATACCAGGCACTGCTGGGACAGTGGTATGGAGTGATGTCTGCTTTGTCTTTGCAACTCCAGTACTGACTGGTTTTATGAGCTTAATGCAGTCCTTGCCTTTTAGTTGCACGGCATGTATTCCAGTGACTGCAGTATAAGATAGTCTGTTAGAGAATCATTAAAAATTAGAAGTCACTTTCAAATATTTTGCTTCCAATACTTTAAATATTTATTCCTCTTCTCCACCTTTGGCTTTTTCTGACTTTCAAACAGAATTTTCTATTTGTCTATTATTCATTTCTATATAAGGATATTTGCATAAAGTATTTGTCTATTATTCTTCCCATTATACTCATATTTGAAAATCAAATCTCATATCACAGTGAAAGCCCAGCAATCACAATCAGGCAGTAGTTCAAATTTAGATTTTTGATGTCATCTTCAAATAAGGTAATATATAATATCCCAGAAAGAGTGACAGAATTGAAAAAAGAAACTTTCACCAGGCATTGTTAAATGTAAACATCTGAAACATAATTTTGGTCGCCCTGCTTGGCATTTCTTAATTTTTAATATGCCAAGGATGTTAGAAAATGGTAATGTTCTGGGTTTCTCTTGACATCTGAGGTGTCTGAATGGATCCCTATGAGTATCTATGGATAACATTTATATCTTATGTTTTCATGTAATTGCGACTGTGTTGGTTTCTATGATCAAATCAATGGCTTATTTATTTCTTAGTGATGGTTATTTTGACTAGAGTCTGTTACCAATACAAAAGTAGGTATAAAAATCTACCAGTCTTCAGAATCCTGAAAATAATAAGCACTACTTGTTGGGCTCAACAGTAACATTATTAATGAATTGGGAGGCCTAATGTGTTCTGTGGAGTTATTAGAAAATTAATTAACCATATTTTTGACCTATTTAGTATCAATTCCACTTATTGGTTCCTCTGTCCATTGGTCAGCAGGTTTCAATATTACTATCTTTCAGTATAGATGGTGGGCTTACACTTATGATTATAGATGAATTTTGTACATATTACAGTTCTTACCTGATGCCCCAGATTGAACAATCTTTTGTCTTAATGGCAACCATGACCAAACCATGAGATCTCCATTGAACAGTCATATAATTTTTCCTAAGAGAATTAGCCTAGTGGCTCAGATTCCTGTACTTGGTAGAATTCTTGAGAGGTTCACTGGCTCCAATCACTTATCTATATCTAAGTCCATTTATTAGGGTATGTGCGTATATGATACCCTTTTTTAGCAATACACGTTCTTTGGGGATGGAGGAAACATGTATGTTTATGGAGCTGCCTCTACAGCACTTTAACTTTTTAAATATCAGTAACAGTAATGTGAGAGCATAATAGTTGGAAATCTCCTGCCCTTGGCAACATTCACAGTCCTTCCATCTGCGTTCATTTTCAAGTATTTAACTCAGATTATCTGGTTACAAATCTAGTGCTTTGAGACATTCTGGTTCCTTTTGGTAGAAATACTTTATTTTGACCTTTTGGTTTTCTCTCCACCTCTTGTATTTTTTTCTGTGGAGCACGCTGGGGTAATTTTTGGAGAGCCCAGTTGATAATTCCTTAGCAAAGAACACCCAGTCTGAATATGCTAAAGATGCTAAAATACAGATTGTATATTCAAATGACTATGACTTATGTATGTGACTTATATTCTAGTTATTTTACTCCCAAAACTCTTAATAAGGACGTTCAGGGGCAAAATCTGTTTCTCTTTTGAACTTTGGAAATAAAAACCAACATTTACATGCAGTTTTTAAAGGCAACATGTTGGGTGAGCAAATAAAGCAGATTTAGTTGCTCTTAAATCTGTATTGGATTGTTTTAACAACTTTAATAATACTAAGATTGCTAAATTGCTGATGACTCTCCATTTATCTTTTGTTCTAAAGAACTTAGGGTGGCACATGTTTATCTTAAAATACTTTCAAAATAGGAGATGAAATTCACATTGTTGCATAGGCAAGTAAATAATATAAACATCACTAATACAGTAATGTATGATTACTGATGATAAATTGCACTTTTTTATAGTTTAGAAAATGATTATCAAACATTAACTTATATTTTGATAATCATCATGATTATTACCATCATCATCTTCTTCATGATCAATATCTTCATCAAGGATTCTGGGGAGTTCCCTGGTGGTCTAGTGATTAGTATTCAGTGCTCTCCTCCCAAGGTTCAAGAGATCCTGCAAGCCGGGCATAGTATAGCCAAAAAAAAAAAAGGATATGTTTATTGTTTACACAATACAAAAGCACTGCATAAAGTTTTGGGTTTTTTTTTTTTTTTTTTTGGCTGTGCTGTGAGGCATGTGGGATCTTAGCTCCCTGACCAGGGATCAAACCTGTGCCCCCTGCAGTGGAAGCATGGAGTCTTAACCACTGGACCGCCAGGGACGTCCCAGCACTGCATAAAGAATTGATAGACACAAAATCCACTCTCTGATCTTAAAGATAATTTACTCCTTTTTTCCAAGTAAATGTATAGATGACTTGAAAATCTATTATCTCAATTTTTCCATATGATTGCAGTGAAATCTGTAGGGTGCCATCTCTATTCCACAAAAGGTAAAACTAGGCCTAAGATAAGTAAAAGTAGTCTCATTCTGCTAAGTCTAGAAAATTCCCTAGCAGATTATTCTCTTTTGGAGGGAAGGATTGGAATATTTTAGTAATTGAGAGAGAATTTTCTGGAAACCACTCTAAATAAAGTTCTTTTGTGGACCGATGAGAATACACATATTATCCAAAAAAGATCTCAATCTTTCTTTCAAATTTTAAAACAGATGAACAAAACCACCAAAGAATAACCTTGTTTTTCTCTGACTATTATATAGAACAATGGTACTAAAAAAAGATGCCTGAAATCTCAGTGTTCTCTGCTGATTCCAAAATCAGCTCTAGATTCTGTTTTAGTTTGGGTCATTAGACTATATCTCTGGAGAATAATTTCACTAGAGGTCTCTTTGGATTAAAAATGCATCTTGGGCTTCCCTGGTGGCGCAGTGGTTAAGAATCCGCCTGCCAATGCAGGGGACACGGGTTCGAGCCCTGGTCAGGGAAGATCCCACATGCCGCGGAGCAACTAAGCCCGTGCGTCACAACTACTGAGCCTGCGTGCCACAACTACTGAAGCCCGTGCGCCTAGAGCCCGTGCTCCACAACAGGAGAGGCCACCGCAATGAGAGGCCCGCGCACCTCAACGAAGAGTAGCCCCGGCTCGCCGCAGCTAGAGAAAGCCTGCACGCAGCAACAAAGACCCAACGCAGCCAAAAATAAATAAATAAAAATATATTTTAAAAATGCATCTTGATGACACTTTTTCATTGCAATGAACAATCAAATTAGTCTGTATGTGATCCTTTCCAGAATGCATATAATAGAATAAATTGATATTTACAACAGCTTCTGATTAGAGGCAGACACACCCAAAATCTGCTGCTCTTTTAGCAAAGATGAATATCGACATTTCACTTCTATGTCTACCAGTGATTCAGAAACATGTGATCATACTTTCAGCCCTCTTGTTTTTCTGGCTATATATTACTGCATTGAATTGTCAGATTTCATTCCGAGCATCCCAGTTGGGGCCCTTGATCATCACTGCCCGCACTCACACCCTTCCCTTCTCTGTGCTGTCAGAACCAGATTCTTTCTCAGTGTTCTCTTGGTTGGGAGATGATGTTACACTTTACCAAATAACTCACAAATCTGTGCGCATATCTAGGGATCTGATGCCAAACTACTTTGCAAGCATTTGAGGAGCATCAAGATTGCCCCAACTCTGTCTTCTACCTTAGATAAAGTGCAGGAGCACGATGTTCAGTAATCTAAAGGCACTCTTCCTCACCCAGAACTGTAGCAAGCCTAGGTGTTTTCTGGATAGCCTAATACTTTGACAACCCTTCAAACCAATATGCAATAGATATTTCTTCAATATTGATTTAAAAGATAGTTTGAGATATGTGTAGGACACAGATGGAGTTGGAAGACCATGGCTGTCTGCGGTTTTCAGTCTCTATTTCATTTTCCCGAATAGTTCTCCTTTGGTCACAAAAAACAGCCCCCAATCAGAAATACAAGACTTCCTAGTTAACCACACTGATTTTCCTTAGAAGACACCTTAGAGGTTCCTCTTCTGTGAGCACATACCTTGGAGCTTTCACCCCCATCCCTTTGTGACTCACCAAAGTAGTCTTTTCAAATGAGCTTTTCCTCACAAGGAATCTGTTAAAAATTTTTTTCCCCATCTCATTTATACTTCCAGATAATTTTTTATTGCTTGGTGAAGTTTCAAGGCCCTTTATAAATGGTACTCCTGAAGGCCAACCCATAATCCCATTCTGCCCTTACCACCAATTAATTTCCTTATCGGCCTCAAGCTTCCACAATTTGCAGGAGACACAGATTATTGGTTAAAATATTTCAGTACAATACAATGTTTTTCATATAACAATAAGTGGAGGTCCCAAGAGAGGAAATTGTTTACCCAGGGTCTGCCAGCATTTGTAGTGTCAAAAGTCGATCTTCCGATCCTAGGTTAGCACTTGTTCAATGACTCTAATTAGATTAAAAAATTATATGACTGAAGGAAATAAAACAAAAGCTATCACATACCCCTAGAGGTTTAAAACAATCTTATTAAAGCGTATGCAGGATCCCTCTTGATATCTTAACCTGTAATTTAGATCCTCTAGGACATATTTCGGGGCTTTAAGTATACTTTAAAATTTTCCCTTTTCCCCTCTGCCTGGGAACCCCTTACATCCTTCGTCTAGTTAATTTCTATGATTTCTTGTATGTCATCTCAGGCATCACTTTCTTGAAGAATCTTTGTTTTGACTATATCAAATTTTTTTTTATACCCTAATAGTTCTTCTGAGTAGCACTCATCTCAACTGTAATTAATAGTAATTTATATTCGTTTAACGTTTTGTCTTGTATATGTACTGCAAACTCTGATGAGATCAGATACCATATCTGTTTTGATTATTTCTTCTATATTTCTTTTGAAGATCATACTAGCTTTGGCCACAGGTTTTGACTTATGACCCAGGCTCCATCAATGAGTCCTCATAGCTGTGTAATTGATCTGGGGAGTGGCATACAATCAGTGGTGGAATTGTCAAACTGAAGGCGGTGAGGAAGATAACATTTGTCCTCTTGGTTGGTAGGATGTAATCCCAGAATTATCTAATGCCCTGGATCCATCCTCCTAGGAGCAGCTGGCCTGAGTGAGTGAGACCAATGTGCATAATCAGGGAAGACTGTAAAGAAAAGGGAGGAGGGGACGGTGGAGAGGGGAAGGAAGGGAAGAGAAGAGAGGAGAAGAGAACAGCTGTTGTAATCTCCGGACCAAGATATCCCCAAGAGGGCTCCATTTCTGCCCCTTCCATAGTACAGTTAAGTGAGTCAAAAAAGTAAATTTTAATTTTTTTTTGTTTATTTTGCTTAACCTAGTATGAGTTGAGTTTCTTTCTCCTGCAACCACATCTCTAACTAATAATTCACTGTATTTACAGCATCTCACAGATACAGTGTCTCACACACACTCAATTCTTAAAGAATGAATACATATATATTTTTGGATTTGATTATGAAAACTAACCATCACAAGAAGTGGTTTTAATTCATGTTTTGTGGATCAACTGAGATTTAAATGTGCAAAATATTTGATAATCCTATTGATTAATGACTTATAAGACTTTAGAAGAACCTTATAAAGCAAAGTTACATATAAATATGAAATTAATGGTAACTTATCAATGACATTTTGTTTATGAATCCAACAAAAACCTTACATTATGACTTCAAATTATAGAAGTTAAAAACTAAATCAAAATAAGCAGGATACCAAACAAATAAAATCTACCTCAGGAATTCAGACACATCGTAAACCAGTCTCACAACATGATCCAGTGGCTGATGTGTTAACTCTTAGTGTTTGAGAATTAAGAAATTTATGACCCTTTTGTCTGAACTTCTGTTTCTTCATCTGTAAAATGGAGATAATAATTATGGCATGGACATTTATCAGACATGGAATGTATGCAAATCTCATTACTATTAGTACCCCTACTCACTTTGGAGGAATACTTGATTGTATGAGTTTTTGAGTAGAAAATCATGTTTATTCCACTATAGAATATGAAGATGCCAGATTCTTCTTTCTTACCCACCATATGACTTTGACTTGGCTAACAAAATGCTTTTTCCCTTTTTTCACTTGATCCAAGTATTTGGGAAGTTGTAAGGCATTCATTTAAGGAGCACTAATGGGGTACTAAACAGTCATTGCTTCTAGGAGACTCTTGGGATTCTTATAGCTTATGCCTCTGGAGATATCTTGCTTTCTTTTCTAACCCAGAATCTGTAGGTCTTACTAATTCTGTTAACTCCCTAATATCTTTTTAATTAATTCCACTCTGCTTGATTTATCCAGAATCTGGTTGTGCAATAAGAATGCTAAATAATACAAATACCTACTCTGAAAGAGCTTCAGTCAAAATTAAATAAGAAAATTGTGCAGGACACTTAATGGAGAGTTTGGTCCATGGACCTATTGCTATAACCTAGTGAATAGCATGGTTCCTGGCATATAGTAAGACTACTAAATATTTGCTGAATGGATACATAAATTACAGGGAAATTGAGAATGCTAAACTACAGTGCAGCCTCATACAATTTTGCATGCTTTATGAAAAAACAATTCCATGTCTTGTGCTTAATGTGGACACTAAACTGCATCCACTTGTGTTTAAATTGAAATTCTCAGTATCACAGAAATCATTCCTGGAAACAGCTTGGATTCCACGCCCTGAAACTTGCTTATGGCCCTGGGAATTAGACGTGCTAATCCACTTAAGTTGGGGGTGGATTTAGCCTTTGTGCTTCAGTTGAAGCTGAATCCAACCCCAATTTAAGTGGATTAGTACATCCAATTCCCAGGACCACAGATAAATTTCAAGGCATGGGAACCACGAAGGGCCAGTTAGTTATGAGTAGACATTTAATGAGGGCTTCTTAGAAAGAAGCTTCCTTGCACGCTATCAGAGCTATGAGAAATAATGCTCTCTACACTTGCAAGAAGAGAACACAGAAATCTGAAGCTGCTGGGGGCCATTTTGTTACATCATTAAGAGGAAACAGCTACTGCAAAGGGTGAAGCAAATATATAGAAATAAATTAGGTTTTTGTAATCTTGTTGGCCAGCTTGATCCTGATGAACTTTTAGTTCTTACAATTACTTGTATCATCAACTACCTTTTTTGTCTAATCCTATTTGAACAAGACATTCTTTCATTTATTACCAGTAGGTACCTAATGACTCATCTACTTTGCCTGAACTCAGATTAAATTGAGTCCTTTGTCAGATATGTATCTGGTCTAAACCTATAATAATCACCAACTGTTTCTTTTCTACCATGTAATATTTTATCTTTTAAATCACCCAAGTGTCTCTGTGGTTGCCAATAAAGGATGCCCTTGGGGTATAAGTGTTAGAATTTTTTCACTTCCAAGTGACAGAAAATAAAGTCAAATTAACTTTAACAAAAAAAGGGAAATTTACTGCTCATATCACTGAAAATTTTAGAAAAAAGTTTCATCTGGGGATTCAAATCCTACTGACAAGTCATACTCTACCTCCATCCATTGGCTCTGTACTCCATTAGTTTAATTCTCAGTCTCCATCAAGTGGCCAGTTGACCATCAGCAGTTCCATTCCTACATCATTCTGCTTCCAAGGTGAGTAGGAACAAAAACAAGTTTCTATTTGACTACTTTGGAAAAATAAGTCTTATGCCTGATCTCTTTGACCAGAATTGGGTTACCTCCCTCTATGAAATGATTGCTGTGGTAAAGAGTCTATGATTTGGTAGGCTGAAGCCACATGTGCACTCAGAAGGCGAGAGAGATGGAGGTAATTCTGCCTGAAAATCTTGCACTGAGACTGAGAAAAAGGGGGATTCATTGTAGGACAACTGGGGACCGTGGTAATAGGCAAAGTGGGGATGGGTGAGAAATGGCAGACACCACTGAATAAGCAAAAGCCAAATTCTAAGCACTCTATAGTTATTCAGTTGCCCCTTGGTTTCCACGAGGGGTTGGGTGGGGGGGTTGGTTCCAGGACCCCCTGCAGATATCAAGATCCGAGGATGCTCAAGTCCCTTAGAGTTGGCCCTCAGGCACCTTGTATCCGAGGGTTCTGCATCTGTGGATTCAACCAACCACATGGGTACTGGGGTGAACTATATTTTGAACTATAGCCCATATACTTAATACAATTTTAGAATTAGACAAGACCTTAGAGTTTTGGCCTTCTTGGAAGTGGAAGGTATTTTTCAAGGCTCATATAACCAGCTGGTAACAGAGCCAAGTTTAGAACTCAGGACCACTCACTCTCAAGAAAGTTCATTTTTTGGTATGCCTCTAGAATTATACAAAGAGCATGAACTGTAAAGCTAGACAAATCTGAGTCTCAGTTTCTCCTTCTGTTAAATGGAAATAAGCTTATTTAGGGGATTAAATTAGATATTAATTGCCTTTGAAGCACCAAGTACAGAGTCTGGGAGAAAGGAAATCCTATTATGACTCTCATTGTATTTTGTTCTTTAACAAAGTTATCTTTTTTTCCATGCCCAAAAGATCATGTGCCTAAGTAGTACTATTCTCGTTTTGTGGAAGACAGAGCTATCTTTTCTACACATTCAGCCCTAATGTCTTCAACACATTCACAGAAATCATTCAAGGAATTTGTTTCTAGAACACACATTGCCCCTAAGTCCAGGGGCAAGTTTTACCCAAAAGGCCAACAGGTCTCAAAAATAAGAAATAGCTAGTTTAAATATACAAGGATACTGGACTGTTTCCCTGGGTCCACATTCAAACATGAATTACCTTTGTCATGTCACTCAACTTCCCTGACTTTTGTACCTTTGTCTGCAAAATGAGAATGACTTTCCACTCTTCTACACAGAGTTATTGGGATATTTAAATACGCCACCATAGGTGAAAGCATTTAATAAACTGGAAAGCACTATAAAACTTTAAGATACACCATAATGTATTTTATGCATGTTAGTAAAGCTGATAGATAATATAGTCTCCTTTGCATTGCTATGCATTTACCACTGATCTGTACTTACTGGCCAACTATTGAGTAGGTTGAACAAGATGAAATTGCCATTTTTACTCTCTATCAAGGATTTAATTAATGCAAGTTTTAAGTATTTTTTTACTGTTTATCTCTTTTGCGGAGGACAAAGTTACTTCTTCCCTCTTTCCTACATGTATGGATGAATTGTGGAAAGGAAAGAGGGACTCTGGTTTCTTTCCTTCTGTTACTTCTTTATCTTTCCTCCCTCTTTTTTTATTTTTTATTTTTTTTTTAACAGTTGAAATAATTTCCTCTTATCACTGGTTCACAACCTTGGTTAAAATTTGAAAGACTTGGGAGTTTTAAAAAATCCTAATGCCCAGCCTATCCCTCAAATCAATGACATGGGTATGTCTGTGGTTGAGACTCAGACATCACTATTTCTTAAGCTCTCATGTAATTTTAGTTCCTTCCAAGCTTGAGAATCATTGCTCCAGGCACCACACATAGGCAGCGAACTCCACCAACTTCCTTCTTATTGCAAGATTGCCCAGTACATGGACTTAACTAAGAAATGGTCACAGGAGTAAAATGTTCTTTTCCAGGAGGATCTGAGGTTTAATTCTGACAAAAAAAAAAAAAAAAAAAAATCAAAGATTGATACCAATTTTATTTTCTATGACAAGGTCTTATTTTCAACTTTCTAATGTTTGTAGTGAGAAATAAAAGGAATAGCAAATTTCCAATGATATTTTCTGTGTACTCTGTAGAAACTATTATCACATTCCTGAAAATCATATTTTCACCTCCAAAGGTGTATTTCCATGGTTTGTTTGGTAGCATAACGGTTCCAGTGTGCGATTCACACTTTCAAAATAAGCCATGCCACACTTTCCTCATGTGCCTTTCCCTCCTAAAAGTTTTCACCTGCAATTGCATCTTTTAAAGGCATGTTTGCTACCTTTCATGGTGTGAAATATAAATGCCGAGGAAAAAACAGCTAGGAAGGGAAAATCAGGCCTGAAAGCTTACAAGACAGACCACAGAAATCCCTGATAAAATGTTTGGTCCTATATTCTCTTTTGTTTTATAATTCAACTCAAAAAGCAGTCAACAAGCCACCATACCAGAAGACCAAAATGAGAAATTTTGAGGGCTACTGCCCAGAGAAAATTTCCTAAATAGATTGAGGAAAAGAAGTGTATTGCAACAGGTTTATGTGACTGAGATACACAGTAGGAGCTTCCTGAGATCACAAAGCTTGAAATTTCAAATTCCCAAACTTTTCTGTGTAGTGGCCTGCATGGAGAAAGGATTGTATCTGCCTGTGGTTTCTGATTTACGTGCACAGTTAGAACATCAAGTATGTCATCTTACAGGGTTTAAGGTTTGTTCATACTCGTTTTCAGTGCCCAGAATTATGCTTTTCTTTGGTGAGTAGAAGAAAATTTTTAAAAAAAAGAAAATTATCAAAAAGAGGTTTTGGAAGATTATTTTATTTATGAAAAACAACTATAGTTGAAGCTATTATTTGCTTAACTTATTTTTAAATTTTTAACTTATTTAGTTCAAAGTTCACCGGATGGTACCCACCCCCTGATTTGAAAAAACAAAAGGAAAGAAAAAAAAAGGAAAAAAAAATCTCTAATCAAATAGAGTGCTTAAAATTAAAAGAAAAGAAACAAATTAGAATATACTTGGAAGACAAGGAAAGAGAATGGTGACTGGAAGCCAACTCTGGGCTTGTCCTATTTTTCTTCACAAAACTCAACTCTAAGCCTCTGGACAGGGAAAATGATAGGATATCCATTTCATATCCTTGATTTAAAAAAAAAAATCATCTTGTGATCTTATCCCCATCCAGTGTCAATAAATAATGTTGACTTAACAAGCAAATGCTGTGGAAACGATGCACATTTAGCACATTGGACAACATCAGCAAGGGGGTTAAATATCTGAGGGATATTTGTTAGAGGTTGGCTCTAAGAGGCATTTTGCAGAGCAGTGGAGATTGTCGTACACTGGAAAGCCAATACTCATCTGAAGTGGACAGCCGGTATAAAAAGCCAGCCGACTGTGGCCATATGAAAATGGGAAGGAAGGCTTTCTAGATCTTCTTGGGTTTTTTTTTGGTTCTTTGCTTTTCAAGAGAAGCCAGAAATCTGGAATTTTATGTGAACAACTTCACACTATGATTACTTGACATAACTGATTATACAATATTGGGAGTTAATTGAATTTTTTAAAATGTGGGATGCATAATATATAATTAAGGATTGAATATGGTCTACGGGTCACTACTTTACTGACGTCTGATTTCTTTGTATTTTGATCACTCAACTGTGTAATTTATTCTTCCAGCTCCCATCAATTTCTCTTGAACTGATTCTCAATTCTACTTTGACATGTATCCAAAGTTGTTGTATGGGAATGACTTATGATTTAAATTAAGTTTATAGAATTTAGTGAACTTTTACTCATCTGTATAATGGGAATGTTAATAGGATAAAGGTTATTTTGGGCCTTAAATGAGTTAATGTACACCAACCCCTGTACCTTTGTAAGTGATAAGTGCCTTTACTATAAGTCTATATTGAAATACCCAATGCATATATACAATGATTTTTCCATAGAGGATGCTTTTAAAATATGAATTGATTGATTGATTGGTAGATTGGTACATTTATGGCAAAAAAATACCCACTAAAGAACTTTTCTCAGCCTATTCCACTTGTATATGACCTAACATTAGAAGGATGTGACTGAAAACAGTAAGATTTTAGTTTTAGTTTCTGATAGCATGTGAAAGCTTAATTCTTGAAATAATTATAGTATAAACATTTTCACAGTAAATAAAATATGTCTAAATAGCTTCATAAATATTTAAACAGTTAATCCACAAAATCCCACCTGTGATCTCCAGGCAGCATAATTTGAAAGCAGGAGCGTTTTCTTAGTATCATGTACACCATTAGGACACATTATTTATACAGATGCAATGCCCTTCTCAAGCCACCCAAGCCACTTTCCATTCACTGAGAATATAACTGGTTCTTCTCTGGATCTGTAGCTCAAACGACTAAAGAAATGACAAAGCCGGGAAGGTATCTTTTTGCAGGGGAAGTAAAAATGATAAGTAGAAGTTTTTCTTTTCTTAATGACACAGTGAATTTAGATATTAAGAAAATCACCTCCTCTTTGAAGATTATTTTGTCAACTTTAAAGTAAATGGATTGACTCAATGATATCTCTCTTCTAGTCTGAAAAACCTGTGATTATAGTAGTAATAGCAGATACATATAATTGTAATTATAAAAACAACACATTTCGCCCCCCCCCCTTTTCAGGTCCATTGCGGGGGAAAAAAGGTGTAGTTACCATGCAGACATACATGCTCCTTTCCTTCAAGGAGCTTAACATTTAAGAGGGAATGTCTATATATGGGAAAAATCATACAAGAAGGAAACACAGTCTGAGGAAAATAACAGAATGTAAAACATTTTTCTATTTTTCCTGAAAAGACTTCGTATCGAAGCTAAAATCTGAAGGCGAAAAGAAAAATTTTATGGAATAGGTTCATTTAGGAAAAAAAAAGGAAAAAAACTTGAAAAAGGGAAGTAACACAGATTGAATGGCTAGAGGCTCTGAAGAAGAAGCAAATGGGGTTTCCCTGGTGGTGCAGTGGTTGAGAATCTGCCTGCTAATGCAGGGGACATGGGTTCGAGCCCTGGTCTGGGAAGATCCCACATGCCACGGAGCAACTAGGCCCGTGAGCCACAACTACTGAGCCTGCGCGTCTGAAGCCTGTGCTCCGCAACAAGAGAGGCCACAATAGTGAGAGGCCCGCGCACCACGATGAAGAGTGGCCCTCGCTTGCCGCAACTGGAGAAAGCCCTCGGACAGAAATGAAGACCCAACACAGCCAAAAATAAATAAATAAAATTTAAAAATAAATAAATAAATAAGCACCAAGGATAAATTGTACAACACATGGGAATACAGACATTATTAAAAAAAACAAAACAAAACAAAAAAAAAGGAGCAAATAATTTAAAGATTAGTGTATGATTTTAGGAAAGAGTAGCAAGCAGAGAAGAATAAGAAGTGAGAAAACTCTGCTTATAGAATTTTTTAAATTCAGAGATGGACAAGGCAAAATATAGTGAGGATACACTGAATTCTTCAGAACAGTTTGAGTCCACAGTCCAGTGACTACTTCATTTTTCACCATCAGGAAAGAGTTGCTTTCTCCGTGTCCTTCTCTACAGAAATCAGGTGAGGAGTGTTAGCCTTTTCACAGGCTAAGAAAACATTAAAATATGGCAGGGTTTAGTATTAAATTACTTATGTGAAAGCCAATTGTCCTAAAAAGTAATGCTATAAAAAAGTTCAGGTCCTATGGAAATCACTCCAAGCGCAACAGAAATATTTTAAAGTCCTGGTAGTATTTTTCTAATATATCAGGGCAGTGGGAATGACATTCTTTGATCATCAAAGAATCAAAGGGCACTGGGAATGACATGGCTTTGCTCTACTCAGTTTCTCTACCTCATCATATGCACATTATATTTGGAAGACACTGAAATTTAATTTATAACCTTTATACACTATCATAAATGTTGCATGTAATATGAACATGTGGATGCATCTGTGCATGTACCTTATGAATGTAAATTGGCTGCGGGTTCATGAGCTCAAAGTTGTCCTAGATAGTTACTAGAAATACAAAGAAAAATAGAAACACACTAATAGGAGATGACTAACTTACTCAGCTCATGACACATCAAGTAGACAAACTTGACCTAAGAAACACAACTAACAAGGTTGATCCAACAACATTTGGATGAGCTTCAGTTTGCTACAAAGGGAAACAAATATCTTCTTTTTAACAGCACATGAAGCATTCATAAAAATTAGCCAAGTACTGGACTATAAAGTAAATTTTGATAAATTTATAAAAGTAGAATTAATACAGACACTATTCCCTGATCCTGGTGCAAGAAAAGTATGAATAAATAATAAAATTTGGGCTTCCCTGGTGGTGCAGTGGTTGAGAATCTGCCTGCCAATGCAGGGGACATGGGTTCGAGCCCTGGTCTGGGAAGATTCCACATGCCGCGGAGCAACTGGGCCCGTGAGCCACAATTACTGAGCCTGCGCGTCTGGAGCCTGTGCTCCGCAATAACAGAGGCCGCGATAGTGAGAGGCCCGCGCACTGCGATGAAGAGTGGCCCCCGCTTGCCACAACTAGAGAAAGCCCTCGCACAGAAACGAAGACCCAACACAGCCATTAAAAAATAATAATAATAATAAAAAAATAATAATAATAATAAAATTTGTCCAAAAAATTCTTTCACTTGGGAATATAAATACTCTATTTTGACCAACTCTCAGTTCAAAGAGGGAAAAACAGAACTGAAGAATATTTACAAAAAAATGAAAATAGACATGATACCTATCAGAACCTAAGGGACACAAAATGGAAACTTATAATTGTAAAACTTATATTGATTGTTTTTAAAAGAAAAAAATGGGGAAAAATAAATTAAGCATTGGATATAAAAAATAACATAAACTGAAGGAATGAATAAGTATGAAATTTATAATAATGGTAAATTCAAGAATAAATTTTTGTGAAAACTTCCAAACAATAGAAGTAATGTGCTCATTAAAAGATTATGGTAGGAAGACAAGTAAATGAATAAACTACTAAATAGTCTAATCAAGAAAAAGGAAAAGGAGGACTAACATCAGCAAGATGGTAGCCTAGGAGGTACCAATGCTTGTCACCTTACAAAAACAATGATTAAACAACTAACCACCAACAAAAATACCTTGAGGAGAGCTCTGGAGTACACTGGAGAAACCGGAGTAACCAAATGGAATGCAAAAATGGAGGATGGCATATAGAAAAGTGTAGGAAGAATTTAAATTACATCACTACATCTCCCAGTCCAGCACAGCTTAGTGCCAAGAGGAATCCCTTCAGCTGCAACCTCCCCGCTGTGGAGTAAAACAAGAGCAGCTTTTGCCAGTGATGTAGACACTCACAGCTTTTGACAATAATGACCCTTGCAGTCTTCATCAACACTAAGTCCAGTTGACAGAGCTGCCCAGAGTTCACACTGCTGCATCCCACTGGAGAAGGAGCCACCACTGCCCCCCTATTCCAGGCTGCAGATGCCACTCCTCTGTGACCCCAGGCCTAGTGCCACTGTGCACACACCATGCACCTCAGTGCTGCTATAGCTCTGTGCATGCCCATGACACAGACACCGGTGCTGCCACTGTCCTGAGCATTCTCACACCCAGTTCCAGCACTGCTCTGCTCCATCTGAGCCTGTGTTCCAGTTCCTAATGCTGTTGCTGCTGCATGCATACTCACATCCTGGATCCTGGAGCTGCCACAGGCATGCCCTTGTCCTGGTCCTCAATGCCACTGCTCCATGCATGCCTCTGCCCTGGACACTAGCACCTCTGCCATTTGTACACTCATGCCCTGGCCTCCAGCACCAAAAGGCTTCCCCTCAGCCATGATTTTCCCCTGTGCGTGCAAAGAAGAGCAGGAACAGCCTTTGCCACTGAGGACCCCAGCAGCCTTTGCTGCTGCCATGCACACCTGTAGCCTTGGCCACCAAGGATCCCTACATCCTTCCCCAAAGGCTGACCTCAGCTAATGGAGCTACCCAGAGTCTACACTGCTGTACCCTTCCATCACCCAGAGCTGAAAACACTGTACCCCAACCAGCAGGCTGTCATACCCACCTGTAAGTGAAGATTGTTCCCTACCAAAGCCCATCCATAAAGTCTGAAAGAGGTGACTGAGGAAGAGGAAGGTAACTGAAAGAGGAAGACTGAGGTCTTCATATGCACAGACATCAATACAAGGATACGAGAAACATGAAAAATCAAGGACACATGATATATTCAAAGGAAAACAATAATTTTCTAATAACTGACCCCAAAGAAATGGAGACTTATCCTGACAAAAAGTTCATAACTGGTACTACAGAAAAGACACTGAAAGAAATCTATTTAAAAGGCAGATCAATACTTAATTGGTTTTTTTAGGGATAAAAACTAAAGTGTCATTGAAATTTTATCTTGAAAAATAAAACTAAAATTTATGAAAAAATGAATTTATCTCATTTAATAAAGTGTAGGTTCTAATTTCAATTATATATTAATTTTTTAGCGAGGACAAAAAAATGCATCAAATGTTGATTTCTCTTTTTCTCATATAAAATTTCCAACAACAGTAGCAATAACACAGTATACCTTTCTTTACTTCTTAGTTAACTATTCCAGGAAATCATAATGAGTGTCGTTTCTGAAGAATAATTTGGAGGTGTCTCAAGTTTTCAGAAATTTCTTCAAGGGTTCCTCCTAGTCCTTTGGGTCACAAAGCATTCTTACTTGAATTGTCTATTGTCTCTCTGTCCGCATTGATTTTCCTCTTCAATTTTAAGTCGTCTATCTCTGTCATATCATCAATGGCTTTGCCTGGAGTTGACGAGTTCTGCATAATTATCTTCAATGACTTCTTGATATCTTGCATCTTGTACAAGATTTGCAATTGTTTACTGCATGTTAATAGTCTGACCTACAAATACACTGATGTTAGTCACAGATACACAGAATAAGTTGAGAAGAATGTTTGAGTGGAGGTTAATTTTCCAAATGGTCAATTCATTAGTGAATACTGTGCAGTGATCACTTCTTTCTTACATGGTAGCTACAGGCTTGGGCTCAAATAAATGTTCTGATAATGAAGACTCAGAAACAATTTAATAACCTGGGAATAACCTGTTTACTGGAAATTTCTAGAGAATGAGTGTGATTCTTTTACACATTGACAGTGCATTTTATATAAAATTGCTCAGACCCAGAGAAATTTACAACTCTTTATTTCCCCTTAATTTGATTACATCAGTGTAAAAGCCTCCCTTATTTCTTCTTCCAGTGATAGAAAAAAACTACCTACTCAATCCAAGAGTGAAAATGTCATGTAGGTTCTCACAATGATTTTCTCCACTGATGATCCCTTTTCATAAATAGACTCTGAAATTATTTATCTATGATACCTAAAATTTCACTAATAAAACTGCTCTTAAATAAAAATGAAATAGAGACATGTTTTATCATTGCAATACTCACCTTCCAAAGTAACAAGCTAACCATTATCTAAATGGTTTTATTTTCTAAATCACCATTTATTTTTATTTTCTGAAAATGATGTGAACAAATGTTATTTTAAAATAGACTCCTAGAAACACAAATACCATATGATATCACTTATATGTGGAATATAAAATATGACACAAACGAACTTATCTACGAAACAGACCCACAGACATGGAGAACAGACTTGTAGCTGCCAAGGGAGAGGGGAGAGTGGGGGAAGGATGGATTGGGAGTTTGGGATTAGCAGATGCAAACTATTAGATATATAGAATGTATAAACAACAAGGTCCTACTGTTTAGCACAGGGAACTATATTCAATATCCTGTAATAAATCATAATGTAAAAGGGTATGAAAAAGCTTGTATATATATATATATATATATATATATATATATATATATATATATATATATATATATATAAATGAATCACTTTGCTGTACAGCAAAAATTAACACAAGATTGTAAATCAACTATACTTCAATAAAATAAGTTTTTAAAAAAGACTCACAACAGCTACTCCATGATGCTTAGACACTAAAAAAACAAAACAAAACAAAACTCCTAACCTGTTAACATTTAATTGGAATCATGCTTGGAGATTTTAAAGGCCCCTGGATTTGCAAGCATTGGGCTTTGAAAAAAAGAGTAAAAAGATACTTCTCAGAATTCCAAAATATAAGCTTTAAAAATAACATGGGAAGATTGTAAGAGTCAGCAAAGAATTTAAACTATAAGCTACAGAACAAGGAAAATGTATGGTGTGATCATGTTCTTCCTGCCCAATGTAAGTAAGATTTTTGACTATCTAGAAGCAATGGGATTTAGAGGGGGATGAGATAAGAGTGTAGACGCTAATGGATGCCTAAGAAGGGGATTCTTATTCTAACTTTTTCACGAGTTTGTGGGGGGGGACATTCCAGAGCGGAAAAGCTTATATCATGGAAGACAGACCACCTCTTACTGATGCCTGCACCCAGAAGACACTGAAGCACCAGGATATTCGAGTAGTAGTAGAATAGCAATGACTGTAAGAGATTTCTAGACCTGAGGGCAGTTTAAATGTCTCAGTCAGGTGTGGAGAAGGCAGCTAGCAGTCCCTGAACTAAACAAGGATCAGTATAGAAATGGCAAAAAGAAGCCTCAAGTTCAGACTAGAGGTATAGAGGCATGGGCTTTGCTGATAGGAAGCAGGAAAGACAGGGGCTGGCACTCTAAGACTAGGTGTTGGCTCACACCTCGACAGAGGCAACGAGGAACAAAGGGAGCACATAGAGCAAAAGCCAGGATGGCGTAACATGCCCCTGCTCTACACATAGGACTCACACTATCATGGAAGAGTGGGCAAGAGGAGGGGAAGGGGGAGAATCTTATATTTAATTGAGTATTTACCCAAAAGTGACTGAGTTTTCAATAAACAATGATTGAAACACTTTGAATTAAATTAACAAGTGTAATTATTTTCAGTAATTCATTGAAATGGGAAATTGTGAGCTATGTTGAGTTCAGTTACTGAAAAAATAAAATTACGTATTTTCTGACCAATGTTGTCCTTATAAATTTCAACATCACCACATGTTGACTTGACCTGGCAAATCTCCATCTAGGAATTTGTCCAAGAGAAACATATGCTCACACAAATAAGCAAAGATTTGTGTGTAAGAATGTTAATTATAGCTTTTAATTTTACGGTAAAAAGCTGGAAGAAATCCAAATAGCCAGGTTACAGGGATTTGTGAAAATGAATTGTGGTACATCCATTGTACATAGAATACTACTCAGCTGTCAAAAATAGATGCTCAGGAATTAGCATTTTGAGGGACTTTATTGAAATTTAATTGAGGTGATTTGGCAAGTTATAATGAGAATGTAAACCTTTGGTATTTATTATGAGTGAATTGTATTTATTATAAGGTGAATTGTTGACTATCATGTAATGGAATAGATAGTCACAAGTAAACTTTTTTTTTCCACATCTTTATTGGAGTATAATTGCTTTATAATGTTGTGTTAGTTTCTGCTGTACAATTAAGTGAATCAGCTATATGTATACATATATCCCCATATCCCCTTCCTCTTGAGCCTCCCTCCCACCCTCCCTATCCCACCCCTTAGAATCCTCTGTTTAAAGAAAGCTGCTTTCACATATGTACTGCATTAGAGAGTCTTTATTTTAAATGTACCAACCTATTTGAAATAGTTACTTCTGCTTGAAAACTTTGTGATCAGAGGACATAACCTTAGCTAATCAATGCGTCATTATTTTGAATATGAGAGAACAGTATTAAGATGTTCTTACTTCATAGGATTGCTGTGAGATATCAGTAGGCTTTATTTAACTGAATTACAAGTAAATCCCCTAATGCTTGGGGAATAAGGGGTTCTGTTTAATTAAATATTTCATTTTACTCAGAGTTATCAAATAAGCTATACATGGTTTCAACTTTAAGGTATTTGAAAAATGTTTTTTAAAAAATGTAGTAAGAACAAAAACTGGAATAGAACATACCTTAATTTTTATTTATTTTTAGAACCTTATAGTGTTTCAGAGTCATGGGAAAAAACTGTTAGATACCAACCAGAGAGGTATGGCACATAGACTGAAAACCATTTAGCCTTCTTGAATTTACCTACTGTATTACTCTGCTAGGGCTGCTATAACAGAATACCATAGAATACCATAGGCTTAAACAATAGGGATTTATTTCTCACAGTTCTGGAGACTAGGAAGTCCAAGATCAAGACACAGGCCAATTTGGTTCCCTGGTGAGAGCTTTCTTCCTGGCGTGCATATAACTATCTTCTCACTGTGTCTTCACAGGGCCATCGGGGGAGGGAAGGGAGCATGCTCTGGTCTCTGTCCTCCTTATAAGGACGATAATCTCATTATGGTGGTCCCATCCTCATAACCTCATCTAAACTTAATTACTTTCCAAAGGCCCTACTTCCAAATATCATCACACTGGGGGTTAGGCCTTCAAACTATGAAATTTGGGAGGGACACAATTCAGTCCACTGGACCCACTTTACAAAGGGGAGAACATCAGCCCAGAGAAGGAAGAAATTTACTAGCCTGGAATTGGCAAAGCTCAGCTGAGCCCCAAGGCTCCTGATACCTGGTCAGTAAATTCTCTAATACTTTATCAGACTCTCTTGTAGGACACATTTCCCTTTCTTGTTTACTATAGTTATTTGCCCGTAAGTCACATTGATACTACCAAATTGTAAATTCCCTGAAGAGTGAATCCATATCTACAGCATCTATTGATTTGATGTCCATATATTATTTCATTTTTCATAAAAATTAAGTGTAGATTCTGGAGGACTGTTTTATTTCTGAATTTTCTAGTTGTTGTGAATTCAAATATATCAACATTTACTGCAGTATTTTCATGATACATTTTATCCTTATTACTTTTGTCATATTGAAATTTTATATAGTCTTACATTAATTAAATTTTCAGCAATAGCATTTATTATACATTATATATGTCTATTCTCCATGTTGCTAATCACTAGTGTTATAACTATGAAATGGAACTTTTCCTTATGTGGTTTTGGTTATATTATTTTTCATTAAACTTTAGCCCATATAGAAGGTGTATGGAACATGACAGTGCTATACACTGTGTCTCTTTGGTTTACTCCTTGGACATACGCTTTACATACAAAAGTTATTTCAGTTCACCATATGTGATCCATATTTAAATGCAGAAATGGAGCCTCACAGGAGATGTATCAAAATAGCACATGCAAACATTTACTATTTGTGCTAGTAAATGGATCTTTAGCAGAAAAGTCAACAACTACCATATGCAGCAGCTGTTATTCAGTGGACCAAAAATAACGGCCTGGAACAATGCAAACTGCAGTTTCAGCATATTTGAACCCCATCCACCTACTTTCCAAAATCCATTCACATGCCTAAAAGGCTCTTCATTTGCAATTAACCATTGTAATTGTTCTGACCCAGACATGCTAGGTAGGGAGAAGCACTCCAGGAAAAGATTTCCTGAGCTATCAGTGGGGGAAAAAACAGTAAACAAATTGTCCATTCCCCAGGATAAGTTTTGGAACTCAACACAAAATAGTTTTTTAATAATCCTTGGATGGTCAATAGGGCTGAAACAATATCTTGTACAATTTAAGAATATCAACCAGTTTATTAATCAGATGTCTCTCTGAAATACCACAAAACGGCTGTTTAATTTTTTCTTTTTTTTTAAGGCACATCTGCTTTCATTTGTGAGTATACCAGCATTTTATTTATTTATTTATTTATCTATCTATCTATCTATCTATCTATCTAACATCTTTATTGGAGGATAATTGCTTTAAAATATTGTGTTAGTTTCTGCTATATAACAAAATGAATCAGCTGTATGTATACCTATATCCCCATATCTCCTCCCTCTTGCGTCTCCCTCCCACCCCCCCATCCTACCCCTCTACGTGGTCACAAAGCACCAAGCTGATCTCCCTGTGCTATGAGGCTGCTTCCCGCTAGCTATCTGTTTTACATTTGGTTGTGTATATATGTCAGTGCTACTCTGTCACTTTGTCCCAGCTTACAATTCTCACTCCTCGTGTCCTCAAGTCCATTCTCTACGTCTGCGTCTTTATTCCTGCCCTTCCCCTAGGTTCGTCAGAACCTGTTTTTGTTTTTTTTTTGGATTCCATATATATTTGTTCGCATACAGTATTTGTTTTTCTCTTTCTGACTTACTTCACTCTGTATGACAAACTCTAGGTCCATCCACCTCACTACAAATAACTCAATTTCATTTCTTTTTATGGCTGAGTAATATTCCATTGCATATATGTGCCACATCTTCTTTATCCATTCATCTGTCGATGGACACTTAGGTTGTTACCATGTCCTGGCTATTGTAAATAGAGCTAAAATGAACATTGTGGACTCTTTTTGAATAATGGTTTTCTCAGGGTATATGCCCAGTAGTGGGATTGCTGGCTCATATGGTAGTTCTATTTTAGTTTTTAAAGGAATCTCCAAACTGTTCTCCATAGTGGCTGTATCAATTTACATTCCCACCAACAGTGAAAGAGGGTTGGTTCCCTTTTCTCCACACCCTCTCCAGCATTTATTGTTTGTAGATTTTTTGATGATGGCCATTCTGACCATTGTGAGGTGATACCTCATTGTAGTTTTGATTTGCATTTCTCTAATGATTACTGATGTTGAGCATCCCTTCATGTGTTTGTTGGCAATCTGTATATCTTCTTTGGAGAAATGTCTATTTAGGTCTTCTTCCCATTTTTTGATAGGGTTGTTTGTTTTTTTGATATTGAGCTGCATGAGCTCCTTGTATATTTTGGAGATTAATCTTTTGTCAGTTGCTTTGTTTGCAAATACTTTCTCCCATTCTGAGGGTTGTCTTTCCATCTTGTTTATGGTTTCCTTTGCTGTGCAAAAGCTTTTAAGTTTCATTAGGTCCCATTTGTTTATTTTTGTTTTTATTCCATTTCTCTAGGATGTGGGTCCAAAAGAATCTTGCTGTGATTTATCTCATGGAGTGTTCTGCCTACATTTTTCTCTAAGAGTTTTATAGTGCCTGGCCTTACTTTGGAGTCTTTAATCCATTTTGAGTTTATTTTTGTGTATGCTGTTAGGAAGTGTTCTAATTTCATTCTTTTACATGTAGCTGTCCAGTTTTCCCAACACCTCTTATTGAAGAGACTGGCTTTTTTCCATTGTATATTCTTGCCTCCTTTATCAAAGATAAGGTGACCATATGTGCATGGGTTTATCTCTGGGCTTTCTATCCTGTTCCATTGATCTCTATTTCTGTTTTTGTGCCAGTACCATACTGTCTTGATTACTGTAGCTTTGTAATATAGTCTGAAGTCCGGGAGCCTGATTCCTCCAGCTCCATTTTTCTTTCTCAATATTGCTTTGGCTATTTGGGGTCTTTTGTGCTTCCATACAAATTGTGGAATTTTTTGTTCTAGTTCTATGAAGAATGCCATTGGTAGTTTGATAGGGATTGCATTGAATCTGTAGATTGCTTTGGGTAGTACAGTCATTTTCACAATGTTGATTCTTCCAATCCAAGAACATGGTTCATCTCTCCATCTGTTTGTATCATCTTTAGTTTCTTTCATCAGTACTTATACTTTTCTGCATACAGGTCTTTTGCCTCTTTAGGTAGGTTTATTCCTAGGTATTTTATCCTTTTTGTTGCAAGGGTAAATGGGAGTGTTTCCTTAATTTCTTTTTTCAGATTTTTCATCATTAGTGTAGAGGAATGCAAGAGATATCTCTGCATTAATTTTGTATCCTGCTACTTTACCAATTCTTTCATTAGCTCTAGTAGTTTTCTGGTAGCATCTCTAGGATTCTCTATGTATAGTATCATGTCAGTTGCAAACAAGCTTTACTTCTTCTTTTCCAATTTGGATTCCTTTTATTTCTTTTTCTTCTCTGATTGCTGTGGCTAAAACTTCCAAAACTATGTTGAATAATAGTGGTGAGAGTGGACAGCCTCGTCTTGTTCCTGATCTTAGAGGAAATGGTTTCAGTTTTTCACCATTGAGAACGATGTTAGCTGTGGGTTTATCATATATGGCCTTTATTATGTTGAGGTAAGTTCCCTCTATGCCTACTTTCTGGAGAGTTTTTATCATAAATGGGTGTTGAATTTTGTCGAAAGCTTTTTCTGCATCTACTGAGATGATCACATGGTTTTTCTTCTGCAATTTGTTAATATGGTGTATCACATTGATTGATTTGCGTATATTGAAGAATCCTTGTATTCCTGGGATAAACCCCACTTGATCATGGTGTATGATCCTTTTAATGTGCTGTTGGATTCTGTTTGCTAGTATTTTGTTGAGGATTTTTGCATGTATGTTGATCAGTGATATTGGTCTGTAGTTTTCTTTTCTTGTGACATGTTTGTCTGGTTTTGGTATCAGGGTGATGGTGGCCTCGTAAAATGAGTTTGGGAGTGTTCCTCCCTCTGCTATATTTTGGAAGAGTTTGAGAAGGATAGGTGTTAGCTCTTTTCTAAATGTTTGATAGAATTTGGCTGTGAAGCCAACTGGTCCTGGGCTTTTGTTTGTTGGAAGATTTTTAATCAGAGTTTCAATTTCAGTGCTGGTGATTTGTCCGTTTATATTTTCTATTTCTTCCTGGTTTCAGTCTTGGAAGTTTGTGCTTTTCTAAGAATTTGTCCATTTCTTCCAGCTTGTCCATTTTATTGGCATATAATTGCTTGTAGTAATCTCTCATGATTCTTTGTATTTCTGTGGTGTCAGTTGTTACTTCTCCTTTTTCATTTCTAATTCTGTTGATTTGAGTCTTCTCCCTTTTTTTCATGATGAGTCTGGCTACTGGTTTATCAATTTTTTTTTTTATCTTTTCAAAGAACCAGCTTTTAGTTTTGTTGATCTTTGCTATTATTTCCTTCATTTCTTTTTCATTTATTTCTAATCTGATCTTTAAGATTTCTTTCCTTCTGCTAACTTTGGGGGTTTTTGTTCTGCTTTCTTTAATTGCTTCAGGTGTAAGGTTAAGTTGTTTATTTGAGATTTTTCTTGTTTCTTGAGGTAGGATTATATTGCTATAAACTTCTCTCTTAGAACTGCTTTTGCTGCATCCCATAGGTTTTGGGTCATCATGTTTTCATTGTCATTTGTTTCTAGGTACTTTTTGATTTCCTCTTTGATTTCTTCAGTCATCTCTTGGTTATTTTGTAGCGTATTGTTAGCCTCCATGTGTTTGTAGTTTTTACAGTTTTTTTTCCTGTAACTGATATCTAGTCTCATAGCGTTATGGTTGGAAAAGATACTTGATACGATTTCAATTTTCTTAAATTTACCAAGACTTGATTTGTGACCCATGATATGATCTATCCTGCAGAATGTTCCATGAGCTCTTGAGAAGAAAGTGTATTCTATTGTTTTTGGATGGAATGTCCTATAAATATCAGTTAAAAGTCCATCTTGTTTAATGTGTCATTTAAAGCTTCTGTTTCCTTATTTATTTCCATTTTGGATGATCTATCCATTGGTGGAAGTGGGGTGTTAAAGTCCCCTACTATGATTGTGTTACTGTCAATTTCCCCTTTTATGGCTGTTAGCATTTGCCTTATGTATTGAGGTGCTCCTATGTTGGGTGCATAAATATTTACAATTGTTATATCTTCTTCTTGGATTGATCCCTGGATCATTATGTAGTGTCCTTCTTTGTCTCTTGTAATACTCTTTATTTTAAAGTCCATTTTGTCTGATATGAGAATTGCTCCACCATCTTTCTTTTGATTTCCATTTGCATGGAATATCTTTTTCCAACCCCTCACTTTCATTCTGTACATGTCCCTAGGTCTGAAGTGGATCTGTTTTAGACAGCACATATATGGATCTTGTCTTTGTATCCATTCAGCCGGTCTACGTCCTTTGTTTGGAGCATTTAATCCATTTACATTTAAGGTAATTATCGATCTGTATGTTCCGATTACCATTCTCTTAATTGTTTCGGGTTTTTTATTGTAGGTCTTTTCCTTCTTTTGTGTTTCCTGCCTAGTGAAGTTCCTTTAGCATTTGTTGTAATGTTCCTTTGGTGGTGCTGAATTCTTTTTGCTTGTCTGTAAAGGTTTTAATTTCTCCATCGAATCTGAATGAGATCCTTGCTGGGTAATCTTGGTTGCAGGTTTTCCCTTTCATCACTTTAAATATGTCCTGCCACTCCCTTCTGGCTTTCAGAGTTTCTGCTGAAAGATCAGCTGCTAACCTTATGGGGTTACCCTTGTATGTTATTTGTTGCTTTTCCCTTACGGCTTTTAATATTTTTTCTTTGTATTTAATTTTAGATAGTTTGATTAATATATGACTTGGTGTGTTTCTTCTTGGATTTATCCTGTATAGAACCCTCTGCGCTTCCTGGACTTGATTGACTATTTCCTTTCCCATGTTAGGGGAGTTTTCAACTATCATCTCTTCAAATATTTTCTCAGTCCCTTTCTTTTTTTCTTCTTCTTCTGGGACCCCTATAATTCGAATGTTGGTGCGTTTAATGTTGTCCCAGACGTCTCTGAGGCTGTCCTCCATTCTTTTCATTCTTTTTTCTTTATACTGCTCTGTGGTAGTTATTTCCACTATTTTATCTTCCAGGTCACTTACTTGTTCTTCTCCCTCAGTTATTCTGCTATTGATTCCTTCTAGAGAATTTTTCTTGTCATTTTTTGTGTTGTTCATCATTGTTTGTTTGCTCTTTAGTTCTAGGTCCTTGTTAAATGTTTCTTGTATTTTCTCCATTCTATTTCCAAGATTTTGGATCATCTTTACTCTCATTATGCTGAATGCTTTTTCAGGTAGACTGCCTATTTCCTCTTCATTTGTTTGGTCTGGTGGGTTTTTACTTTGCTCCTTCATATGCTGCACATTTCTCTGTTTTCTCATTTTGCTTAACTTATTGTGTTTGGAGTCTACTTTTCGCAGGCTGCAGGTTCGTAGTTCCTGTTTTTGGTGTCTGCCCCCAGTGGCTAAGGTTGGTTCAGTGGGTTGTGTAGGCTTCCTGGTGGAGGGGACTGGTGCCTGTGTTCTGGTGGGTGGGGCTGGATCTTGTCTTTCCGCTGGGCAGGGCTGTGTCCGGTGGTGTTTTTTGGGTGTCTGTGAACTTAGTATGATTTTAGGCAGTCTCTCTGCTAATGGGTGGGGCTGTGTTCCTGTCTTCCTAGTTGTTTGGCCTGGGGTGTCCAGCACTGGAGGTTGCTGGCTGTTGGGTGGAGCTGGGTCTTAGCACTGAGATGGAGATCTCTGGGAGAGATTTCGCTGATTGATATTACAAGGGGCCTGGAGGTGTCTGGTGGTCCAATGTCCTGAACATGGCTCTCCCACCTCAGAGGCTAAGGCCTGACACCAGGCCAGACCACCAAGACCCTGTCAGCCACACAGCTCAGAAGAAAAGGGAGAAAAAAAGAAAGAAAAATAAAATAAAATAAAATAAAATAATTAAAATAAAAAACCAAAAACAATTATTAAACTAAAAAAATTAAAAATACTAAAAAAAAAGAGGGGGCAACCAAACCAATAAACAAATTCACCAATGATAACAAGCAATAAAAACTATACTAAGATAAACATAAAAATCAGAAACAAGTCAGTTGCCGACAGCAAACCCCAAGTCTACAGTTGCTCCTACAGTCCGCCGCCTCACTTTTGGGTTGCTTCATTGTCTATTCAGGTGTTCCACAGATGCAGGGTACCTCAAATTCATTGTGGGAATTTAATCCGCTGCTCCTGAGGCTGCACGGAGAAATTTCCCTTTCTCTTCTTTGTTCACACAGCTCCTGGGGTTCAGCTTTAGTTTTGGCCCCATCTCTGCATGTAGGTCACCCTCAGGCTTCTGTTCCCGCCCAGACAGGATGGGGTTAAAGCAGCGGCTAATTAGGGGGCTCTGGCTCAATCATGCCAAGGGGAGGGAGGGGTACGGTAGTTATAATTGGAATGCGGGGTGAGCCTGCAGCAGCAGAGGCCAGCGTGACATTGCAACAGCCTCAGGTGCGCCGTGTGTTCTCCCGGGGAACTTGTCCCTGGATCACGGGACCCTGGCAGTGGCATGCTGCACAGGCTCAGGGAAGGGGGTGTGTGTGTGGTGCGTGGATAGTGACCTGTGCTTGCACACAGGATTCTTGGTGGCTGCAGCAGCAGCATTAGCGTTTCATGCCCTTCTCCGGTGTCTGAGGTAATAGAAAAAGGCTCTTTTCTATGTAAAGTATTTTACTTGATCAGATTTTTTGGTCAGTTGAGTTCATCAACACGGGTATGTGTTATTATTCGTTGGAAGACAGTTAAAGTAAGATATTCCGGGAGCTAATTTTTTATGCATTGTGAAAATAATGCAGAAAACTCTGATGGTTGTCACTGAATGGCAGTGGGGAAAGCAATGCTCAGGAAACAAGGTCACTGGTTTAGAAATTCAGCTTTATCACCTGCTTTTAAGCAAGGTCCTTAGAAGCCTCAGTTTCATCTCTTACAAACTGTGATGATAATAATCTCTATTTCTGATTATTTCAAAGGGTTATTGTATTTTCAAAAAACTCACAAGCCTAGACTGAAAAAATAAGTTTGGCTTTTGCAATTTTTCTTATCACATTCATCAACATACACCTCTAACTTGTGACTTAATGTCATCTATAGTTTCTTGGTTTTTAATATAATTTAAACTTTATTTAGAACACAAAGCTGATTTTTCAATATTTTCTTTTCCCTTACAAAATGTTTTTTTTTACATTTGTTTTATTTATTTATTTTTGGCTGTGTTGGGTCTTTGTTGTTGCTCGTGGGCTTTCTCTTGTTGAGGTGCACAGGCTTCTCATTGCGGTGGCTTCTCTTGTTGCGAAGCACGGGCTCTAGGAGCAAGGGCTTCAGTAGTTGTGGCACGTGGGCTCAGTAGTTCTGGCTCATGGGCTCTAGAGTGCAGGCTCAGTAGTTGCGGCACACAGGGTTAGTTGCTCTGCGGTATGTGGGATCTTCCTCGACCAGGGCTTGAACCCATGTCCCCTGCATTGGCAGGCGGATTCTTAACCACTGCGCCACCAGGGAAGCCCTAAAATGCTTTTATATTTTCCTCTAAATTATAAATGCAAAATAGACCCTTTACATGGCACAGATCTTTTTTTAGATCCCCTTTTATCTCTCTATACTTATGTTTGCATGAGGAGTTTTTGGTTTTTGTTTGTTTGTTTTTATTAAAGTGTAGTTGATTTACAATATTATTTTCAGAGGTACAACATAGTGATTCATACATGAGAAGTTTTTTTAATCTGTCATCTTATTTTCCTACCGAAATTTCAGTTTTCATTTGTAATATCACCTGGAATTATCTTGCTCCATTTCCTTATTTTGAATTTAACTACAATTTTGGGTGATATATTTTAATACTTTGGGGGTGTAAGCTATCTTCAATCCATTTAATAGAAAGAGGTAGGTGTAAATAAAATAAAGCATCCAAATAAAGTGGATGACCATGAATTCATGAAACCCAGGAAATAAATTGTCTAATTTACTTCCACCAAATTAGACAATTCAGTTTTTGCAATTTTGGTAATGTAAAAAAAGAAAGAAAGGAGAACTGTTACATATGTACATGTATATTTTTGATAATCATCTATTTGCCTCAGGAATATATTTCTGATATTATAAGATATACTATAGGAGCAATTACTTTTATCACACATGCAGTGTTTGACATACTTGTCTAAGTGAGATACTATTATTATCATTAATTTTTTAAGTTATGCATGGCAAGGTCAATTTTATAGAATAGTGCTAAAGAGCTGTATCAATACTCAAGACTTTTTGTTTCCTTTAGTAGAGAGAAGGTTTAAAAGAAATTTTTTTTTCCATTTCCTTAACTCAGAATATATCAAGCTACAAATAAGCTTCTACCAACTCAGAAATGATCCCCAGTCCTCCCTGGCCGGAGGGACAAGCTCTTCAACAAATTTAGGTGCTGCCTAAATTCCTTTTGACTACCATTATGCTCCCATCCACTAATGATTAAGCTGCTTCTCATAATTACAACCTTCCCTGACTCAGTTTGGCCTAGTCATTGGAATATTCCCTCTACTTCTGATTCTCTTACTTCAGCTAATGATACCACCGAGTCTTATAATCATGCTGACTTGAAATTTTATAGTCAGTTTAATACCCCTTTTCTGAAACCCTGTACTTCCATCCAATCAATATCCAAATTAGGTACATTCTATCTCCACAAAGCCTTTCACATTTTTAACCTTCCTTCTATTCCTGCTGCCTACACCTCAGTTCAGACCCTCATTACTTTCCTACCATATGTACTATAATAACCTGGTAATTGGCTTCTCCACTTCCATCTCTCTCTATTCCAATCCATCTTGCACACGGCTGCAAGATTAATCTTCCTAAACTGCATCTGTGGTCACAGAATCACTGACTCTCAAGATAGAAGACACCTTAAAGGTCAGCTGATCCAACCTCCTTTCTTTTCTTTTCATTTCTTAATAAATATCAAAACTAGATATATGCACTTTGTTTTATTATAGAAGTGGTTCAGGGTTAAAAAAATTAAACGGTGCAGAATAGCACAAAATAAAAAGCAAAAATCTTATCCCCTCTGCCCCAGTTTTATTTCCAAGAAGCAACTGCTGTTTGTACTTGTAGTTTTGTTTTTTGTTCCTCTAATGAGTATCATGAAAACTTCATATAATATAGTTATAACTTTCTTTTTTAGATGTCATAACCTTTAACACTGTATCTATTGACTTCGTTATGAAATGTGAGTAAACTGGTGCATTTACTCCTTTTATGTACCTTTTAATTTTTGTTAGCTTTATTATTATCTCCTTTTTCACATTTTCAAGGCTTCTGTGATTTAGGTTCTGTACTATAACTACAATTTAAGTCCTCAGTGCTCTGCGTATCGCTTAACTCTGATAATCAGAAAAAACTCCCGCATTTAAAATGTTATGATTTTTACATCATATCACTGTAGAATCAGTAGTGTAGTTAGAAACCTACAAAGGGAAATGAGAATGAGCAAAATGATATAGGAAGAGTGTGGTCACATGGAGTTGAGCAGGTTGCGTCCTGCACAAGAGCATTTGGCCAAAAGGGTGAGAGTAAGCTAAGATCCCATGCACTACCCTGTGCACCTTAGCAAGAGGCTATCAGTTTTTTTCCCAATTTCCAAGAAAGTTTTCTGCATGCTAGTTGAGGTTCTAAGTGGAAGGAAAACAAGGTGAATACAAGGTCACCAACACCAATGAAAATTTCAAGCGAGAATGAATGATAAAGAGTGTCAAACTCTTGAAGAAACTAAATAAGAAGAGGATTGTGGTATTTCCCACTGGTTACCAATAGTTTACTGATTATTGGTGACCTTAGCAAAAGCTGATATATTGAATTCACCGGGGTGAAAGTCAGGTTTTGGTGCCTTGATGAAAGTATATTAAGGCAATAAAGCCTGAGAATAAAGACAAATCTTTCTAAAAATTTAAATGTCCAAGTGAAAGAAAAGTTGACTGAAGGATATTCAAATCTAACAATGTTTGTTTGTAATTTATTTAATTGCTTTTGTGTTTAGATATGTCTTCAGCTAGTTCATATATGATTTCATATTTAAAATATAATTTTAAAATCTATGTTATATATTTTCATAGATGGTATTATATAAATCTTTAATTTGAACTATTTATAAATGGTTCATTGTACTAATAACCCATCTTCTCTCTGCTGAGCTGGAACATCACCTTTATCATATAATCAATTTTGACTTTGGGGGGACCATTTTTCAGATTTCTCTCTGTTCCCTTAATTCTAATGCTTTTATAGAACTTCCAGTCATATATGACTATGTTGTCTTGAGGAGGGTATGTCTGATGTTACCTGACCATATGACAATTCAGAAGTAATCTTATTCCTTTTTAACTTGAAGACGTGCTTAGGTTTTCCTAAAACTAAACTAAACTAAAAACTAAAGGTTTTCCAGATTCACTCTTTTCTGGTCATTGCTATTTTGCTCCCCTCCTACTACCAGCTCCTCACCCTAGAATGCAGTGCCCACCACCACTGGGTGTCCTCCACTCCTTCTGCCATTATGTATTCCTGGTAGTTGAAAAGATATAAAAAGAGACATTGAGGTGAGAAGTGTAGTAGTAAAGTAGCCTTAATTTCTAGCCCTCATGTAGTTAGAAAGAGAAAGGAAAGGAAGGTAGATCGTGATGATGAATTTTCTAGTAGGTAAAAATTACTGATATTTGAGGAAGAAGACATTGGAAATTTTCCCCTAACTTTTCATTATGCTATATGGCTTGGCTTTATTACCACTTATGATAAAGAAAATTCTTTCTGCTTCACGAGAGATTTTAGTGCTCATAAAACTTCGTATCTTTTTATTTGTAAATATTTAGATCAGCCGTTGGTGACTAATTTGATGCTTCACGTCTACCAATATGCTGCTTCAAAACTGTCAATAAGTCTCCCATCTCTTAAGGAACTAGAATAAAGCCTTCCCTGCCCTGGAGCCTCTACAACATTGCCCCAACTTTATCTTATCTATAGTCTTATCTCTTTGACACTCCTTTCCTTTGTTACATTCTAGCCAAGCTGCTTTTATCTCCTTACTTGCTCCCTTCACTTTCCTGCCTCCGGGATTCCTGGCATCTCATTCCCTCAGTCTGCAATTTCATTCACTTTTTAAGAGAAATCTTCCTTCATTGGTCATCTTCACAGGCTGTCAGATGACACTGACATGAGTGTACGGTCTTTATCTACACAGTGTGACATTATCAAAAATCTTTGCTATAATAACAGCCATTTAGGAGATGTCCTCATTTTATTTTCCCCTTCTGTTCCACAGAGAAGTTCTGCTCCAAGGTGGTTCCAAACTTCCAGTTGCTCTGAAAGTCACCTAAATGACAGTGGTGACATTTGGGAGTGCAGAACTCTCTTCAACTGGCTTTATAAACCCATTTTAAAATTGTTAATTATTGACATCTAACAGCTTGGCAATGAAGTGTTCCTTCAAGCCTTGATGAACTCAGATTTGGGATACAAAATCAATTCAATTTCAAGAGTTTGGTTGAAGAAGGGGCACTAAAGCAGTAGCCTGGAAACTGGGGGAGTGAGAGCAGCAACGTGCAGAAAAAGTTAGAACTGGGTCTAGGCATCTTGGTTTGGAGTCTTACGTAACAGGTCAGATCTTAGCTTAGCATGTACTAGGTATGTGATCTTACGCAAGTTATTTAACCATTCTGAGCTTCATTTTCCTCATAGCCAATGGCATGTTTAAGTTTAATGAGTGAATGGAATATAAAATACCTAGAATAGTGTTTGAATTAATGTCAACATTATTATTATCACTGTCACAGATCTGCACTATATTGCCATGTGACTCCATATATATTATTTGACTTTGCAAGGCTTCTGTTTTCTTCTCTATAAAATTAAGAAATTTGTCAGATGATTTCTAAGGCTGCTTCCAGTTTTTAAACTTTATTTTTTTCCAATGGGTAGAACTGGTAGAATAATGTTTAGTTTGTTTTCATTCTTGTGTGTTTGTAACCCTGACTAACAAATCTTAAATCTTCAAAGCCATATCTATAATAGTTCAATACCAGTTCTATGACAGACAGCTCATTAGAGTGTGGCCTGACAAAATTTCACAACATAGTGCCTTCTGACCTGCTAGTCAGTCAATGAGAAAGTGATCTTGTTCTTTAGATTCGGGAGACTGTGACATCATTCATTAAGGCAACCAGAGTTGCAGGCAATGGACCAATTTTACCTGTGTATTTCCAAAGTTACCTACAATCGTGGCCTATTGTACATAAGTGTCATTTAGGAGCAGGTCCTTGAGGAAGGTGCTGTTCTACCCTCAACACGTCTCTGGCTTATAGTTTAAATTTGATAGAACATTAAGGTGGAACTTAGAAGTGGGTAGGATAGGAGTATGCCAAGTTCAGCACGATTGTATTCTAAGAAAATTCACCAGACTTTTCATCTCTCTGAAACACACTTAAACCTAGTGTCTGATTCATCTTTCCATGCTGGTTGGAAAAAAGCTACTATGACATTTTAAATAATGAAGCCCATCAAAATGCTGGGAGATACTTAGATTGGTAAGTAGGAAGACTAATTGTGTGACCTTTGGAAAGTTGCTAAACTAACATGTGTATGTTTCTTCATCTATTAAAATAAGGGGTGAATTCAGATGGTCTGTCTCGGAGGCAGAAATTCATCTATCTCTTTGAAGTTCTCATTTACAAGGTTCCATCAGAATTATGTGATTTGTGCGTTAAAAATGCACATTTCCAGATCCCAAGTCCATTTATTCTGATTAAGTTGATAGAGAATGAGGCCAGAAAATATGCATTTTTAACATGCATTTATGGGATTTAAGATACAGGCCTGCAGTGATGACTCTGGTGCTGATGATGCTGGCATAATAACCTCCCTTAATGGGTCAACTAAATGTACTATGACATAATAAATCTTCACAGAACAGCTTTCTGAAGTAGGTACTCTTTTAGTAATTTTATCTTTAAAGAAATGGGGTCATAAAGAATATGTAGTTAATAATTACAGACATACAGTTAACAGGTGGAAAGAACCAGGATTTGAGTAGATTGACCAAAACCAAATCCTATTGCCTTAACTTCTACTTTTTATTGCCTTTCTGGGTCATGCTAAAGTTTGCCTTAGCTGCCAACATGCCAGTCTTCATTCCTCTATTTTTGATAGACTGGATGTGGAATTTCAAAACCACCTAATTTAAGTTCACTTGTTCAGGCCTCCATGCTTGTGTTTCTGAACTAGCTGGGACAGTGCCATGGTTGTTAATCTTGGAAGTGTAGGGAATCATAAAAGCGGCTTTCGCTCCTTTCATTCAGAGCACCTAGGGCACTGCAAGGACCCTATGGTGCCTTTGTATGAATTAGAGAAAGGGACTTCCTCTGGGTGACCCAACTAAATCCCACCAAGGGTGGGACTAATCTCAAAACTTCTTGGTTCAGACTGAGGCAGAACCACCAGGTTTGGGGCTTGGGAAGCAGAACTCAGGTTGAATTTAAGTTCTGATTTATGCCACTGTCTGGGTGCCTCGTTCAGGATGTGTTCAGGGCAGATGTGCCCTGTAACCCCTACAGGGCTGGAGCATTTAATGTCTCTGCCCCTCAGTTTTCCCTTCAAAGTCCTATACTTGACGTTATAAAAACGTCCTATACTTGACGTTACAAACAAAAAAGGAGGTAGAAAATGGGGTATTGGAAACATAAAATATGTTTAACTTAGAGTCCTATATGTGGATGTCAACAAATAAAGGGCAAGCATATGCAGGAAAACTGAAGTCTATCCTGGGCATAATTTATCTTTGTCAGGTGTCAGTGGACCTGGCCTTTATTTGAAAGCAATTTAATTAATGAGATTAGGGCCCCTGAAGTTCTTCACTGTTGAAGTAAAGGAATCCATATATCCTGAAGTCTTGCATAGATCTCCTCGTCCCTCCCACCCCCAGTTTAATATACTTCTTAAATACCAATCATTGATCATTCCCTCATCAGAATTAAAAAACAAAACAAAACAAAACAAAACAAACAAAAAAAAAAACACCTTAAATTTATGTTTGGATTTAAAGAGAAACAAAACAAAATAAAACACAGTTGATGGTGGTTGAGAGTGAAACCATATCAAGGTTTCTGTTCCAGGAGATTTGTTTGTCAAATAGAACCCCCCAACCAAAAACAGAAAGGAAAAAACCCACCTTACTTTGATGCTGTTCAAAAGCCCTGGGCAGTTTCTACCCTATTTGTATTTCTGGATTTTTTTTTCAGTCCATCTGTTTATTTTCTTTTGAGCAATCATAGCAAAACAGAAAGCCAGCTTCTGAGGATCTGAAAGCAGGTAGGATTTGGAAATAATTTGAAAAGTATAATGATAAATTCTCAGAATAGAGGATCTCAGATTGTCTGATACTATAGACATTTAATATTTCCTTTACATTTATGTACTATTTGTATGAGGGAGAATTTGTTTGTAGCAAGAAAATCTGAAATGTTCAAAATCATCTGAGTTGAGATCTTTAGGTTTTTTTTTTTTTTTTTTTGGTAACTGTGAGACATAATTTTGGATCTTTAAAAATATGGGAGGGGTTTTCCAAAATTCTACTAATAAACTCCCAGGTTATAACATCAAACCTAGGAGATATATTCTAAACTTTCCTCTTTAAATGTCCAAATATATGATGCTGATGCAGTACATTTTGATAAATCAGATAATATAGACTTTTATTTAAATAGTAGCTTCAATCCAGATTGCTGAAAGTGATAACATCTAGAATACAATATATTTAAAAGTCCACATATTTCCCTAGGAATGAGGGGAAATGATGGTAACGTTATCTTGCCTTAACTTTCATTTGACATTTTTTAATGACAGAATTTTGACATAAAGTCATCCTTGCCAAGAACCTGAGCAAATGTCCCTGGTCTTCCTGGACTTCTGCCTAAAGGCAGTGCAGCTTTTTATGACTTGCCTCAACACACAGGGACAATGGTGACCACCATGGAAATTTTACACACCCCTTTCATTATGGGTGAGCAGACAGACCTCAGCCCACTCACATGTGGAAGGCTAGGGGTAACAATGAGCCCATTCCCCAATCAGATGTGCATCATCATTTCCAATTTCTGTGTACTGAAAACCCAGAGCATTACTGATACTGTAAGTTGGCATGAATAATGGCTGGTTCTGTACATCCTGCTAATGGCTAACACATAAAACAGATTCTGTCTTCCAAGTTAGGGTGTCTCTGAAGTGACAGAAAAGACATGCATGGATGAATAGATAATTCCATTTTTAACCTAAGGACAATTAAACTTTAGTATTAGTCACATTAGCTTAGGTTCTGTTGACCTCCAAATCTCAGTCTCTTAATTCAATGAGTTTCACATAAACTCTTATCCCAGTGCATATTGGGCAGCCAGCCTGCACCTTGTAGCTATGCCATCTGAAACACACAGCTTCTAAAAACACTGCAGAGAAAGAGAGGAATGGATGAACTAGCTCAGCCCAGACATAAAACATGTCATTTCCTGTCAGCATCCATGGGCCAAACTAGATACGGGGCTCCAGAATAATTGCTAGGAAGGCTGGGAAATGTAGAGAAGCATACGGAATAATTGGTGAGCACTAAATATTATGCAAAAACTACCCAGTAATAGTCTGAGGACTTCATACTAAAATAGAAAAAATTTTGTAATGAAGAATATGGTTTTGCATATCACCTGAGATTAGCCTTGGAAGCTATTTTCTCCTGGTGAAATCTTAAAAGAAAATGAAAAGATACATGGACTTTATTGAGTTTATTTCTGCGCTTTGGGCAGAGCCATCAGCCATTAATTTACTTTAGCAGTCTGACTGAAGTGAATCTGTTTACTTATACTAATACCCAGCATTTGAATGGAATAGTATTAAGAGCTTAAGCTCTAGGGACAATTGCTCAGCTTCAAAACTTGTCCCTACTACCTGCTAGCTGCAGTATGGGCAAGCGGTAGAACGCCTCTGAGGCCAAGCTGCCACACCTGTGAAACAGGAGTAATGATGCTAATAAAAGAGCAGTTCCTGGGCTAACGTGAGAAGTAAATGGAAGAGTGGTGCATAGTACAGCCTTTGACTCATAGTACGTACTCCATAAGCCCTGGATATTTTAAATAAGAAAAGCCAAGATACTCATTTATTCTGTTGCCTTAGAGTTCCTTGTGATCAGTGTCAGTTAACTAGCTATGACAACTAGCTAGCAATAGTTGTTGTTGGACTATCCACAAGTTTGTGCCCTATGCATTTATAGCAAGAGGCATAATACTGAAATAAATGAAGAATCAGAGAGGGGCTCCACAGAGGAACTTGTTAATTCCCTGAAGATGAAAAGTTAAGGGCTATATCTCACAGTGTTTTAATACTCTCAAAATAGTTAACTCATGCCTGGCAATCAAGTTTTCTTAATGTTATTACTGAATGAATAAATGAATGATATTTGGATAGTATCTTTGATAATGTCTGCTATTGAGAGGTAGCCCGAAAGATGTAGACTAATTTCCTCGTGCTATAGCCACACTAAATTTTAAGCTAAAATGTATACTTTTCAATGCTTTAAAGTTTTCTCTGTATGTTTTTTATTAACCATCAAATTTCACAAAATGATGATTAAATTTATTTTTTGTCAAATAACTAACTCGATACTCCTTCCATACAATATTTTATAAAGAGGTTATAGTTATTACGTCTTACTTGTTTTTATTTTACTTTCACCTTAGAAGCCTTCAGTGAGAGGAGCATATCAATTTGAAGCTGCTATTCCAATATGATCCCAGTTAAACTAAATTGATGAATTTATCCACTGAGATTTATTTGTGAATGGTTAAATTATTTGGCTGGCAATAAGCTATAGAATTTGAGTACCTCCTTTTTGTATATCTTAATTATATATAATGAAATGTTCTCTGGAACAAGCAAACTTCATGCATTCTTTCTATGCTGCCTCTACATCAGAGGCATGTTGTGTCAGCTGACAGGGTTCTTCTCACCACTTGGATGGCTGTGAGTGTAGTAATCAGTGACAAGGTCTAGGAAGGCACCAGAAGTCAACTTCTCCTGTGTCACTGGGGGCTAGTAATGTGAGTTTCATTTATTCATTTATTGATGTGAGAATAGCTGATACCAATTAAGCACAAATGATTCCAAATGCTAAGAATACATCCTCTAATGTAAAAATAAATCAGCAATTATATTCTTTGAAAACATTCACAACTGAGCACATTCCACTCTAACTAACGGCATTCAGATTAATATTTATGGGCCATGGGATAACACTGTCCATTAAACAGATCTTTATTTTAGAGCATGCATAAGAAATGACAGTGAAGAAACTCTCTTCAAACTGCAGAACATGTTAACATGGTCCAGGTTTGAAAATGAATGCTGTAGAGGGGTAAAGTCTTAATTATATGAGTTCCACATGATAGACAAACGGCTGTTAGATATTAATCTAGAGGAACTCAGGAAACAAGAAATCATTGGGGATGAAATAAAGGGCAAAAAACTTCAACAGACAGTCAGAAAAGCCTAGTATAAAATTGAAGCAAAAAGATGGCATCTGCCAAGGTAAGAATCTTGATTAAAGTTGTTCAAATTATAAAGTTGCTACAGTCCTGAAAATCAGCTCCCAGAAGCAACTGCTGTGTTCAATGCTTTGTTGTCTCACCAGGCTGCGATGGATACTGGGGAGGTGGGTGGGGTGGAGGAAAGAGCTTTACAACTAGATTATCCTGAGTTTGAAACTTGTCATCACCTTCTCCCTTTCTGACTGTTGGTAAAAATTGGGTGTTACTTAGCTTCTTTAAGCTTCAAGTTTTTCTTACCTGAACTAGGAAACAAGAGATATATGACCAGCATTAAGAGTCATATGATGGTGTATGATAAGTGCCTGGAAGAAAACATAGAAAATAGGAACAGGTTAATCATGATTATGGTTTTCATCCTTCTGAATCCTCTCTTAATTACTGCAAAGCAGAGGACATAATATCATTCCCACAGAACTAACAGTTGCAGGCTACTGACTTCCCTGTTTAGAGCCTTTGCTCTCCAGATTACCATAGTTACTATGTGATGTTATTAATTCATTTACATTACCTACCTATTTCCTATAGGCATATGAATGAGTTACCCTTATGAAAAATCATAAATAAGTGTTGATCAGGACCTTAGTTTTTACAAAGTTCAAGTGAATAGAAAATGAGGCGACTTGGCAAAATGCCTTGAACATAGTATTAACAACTAAATGATCCTAGTGTCTCTGAGCTAAAATCCCCAAGTCTAACAATCATTTTTCAGTTTCCAGTTCCATCATCATTTTTCCTATGTTGACCTCTTCACATAGAATTTGGACCAGGAAGAAACTTCAAGACTGCCCAGTGTGTACTATTCATTTGCCAAGTGAAAAAACTGAGGCCCCCAGGGGAAAAGATCTTAGCACGGTAAGATCACATAGTGTCAGAACAAGGAATAACCCTGGGTCACCTTATTGACTGCTGAAAGTTTTTCCAAGTACATCTCTAATTTCTCCCTGAGTGAGTTTACAAACAAAACATTTAGTATTTTACCTGGCACAGAGTCAATACTCAATAAAAGTGAGCTGTTAGAATTGCTATTTCCATCTCTTTCCTTTGTTCACATGTTTCATGAACCTTCTGCTTAATCACGATCTGACCTGTCCGTCAAACTGCACTTTGGACTCTTGTTTCTGGTCACTACATATTCAAAACTGGCTCTTTCCTTTGTGAAGTCCAAGAGCGCTTAGTCTTCCTATCACTTCTCAGCACTTAGTCTACTGCCTAGTGTTGTTCCTAAGTTTCTTTCTTATATGTGTATTGCTCAACTTCCCAACAACATTTCAATTCCATTGGAGGGTGGAGGAATCTTCATATTGTGTTCACCTACATGGTGCAGTGTGCTCAGTATTTTGCTGATGGATTGAAAGATGTGCACTTCTAGTGTTCTGAGGAAAACATCATAAAACTTGTGCCAACTCAGTAACCTGTGTCCCATGTCCTCTACAGCTGAAAACACCAGAGCATCACAGTAAAGTTTTGGCAAACAAAATTTTAAGGTAGCTAGATAGAGAACGCTATTATTTTTTCGAGAACTGCTAAGGTTGAAATTTACAAAGCACAGTGCCTATGCAACTGCCTAATAAAGAGAATATAAATTATTTGCTTCATTCACAACATTTCAGAGGCTAGATGTCCTATCAAAATTGCAAGTATCATCACACTGGCTACACACCTGTCAATGTTTGGTAAGTGGGTCATATTTCTAATGTAGAAGGTGAACATGAGAACCAGAAGTAGAATCTGGTTAGGAATATAAATAGAGCCCACCACTAAGAGATGTTGTGAAAATTAAATGAGATACTGAAATAATTCTTATAAAAATTTAGCATGGTGCCTGGCACCTGTGTTTCATTAATGTTAGTTGTTCTTGTTGTAACTGTTAAGACATGACATTACGACAAGATGAAGGCATTATATCAATACTTGGGTATTTGTAATCAGTGTTAATACAACTGCAGGCTCAGTAGAATAGATGGGCCCAGAAGTCAGACTGTAAGATATATTTTAAAAATGAACAGGGTAGGGACTTCCCTGGTGGCTCAGTAGTCAAGAATCTGCCTTCCAATGTGGGGGACACAGGTTCGAGCCCTGGGCCGGGAAGATCCCACATGCCATGGAGCAACTAAGACCATGCGCCACAACTACTGAGCCTGCACTCTAGAGCCCGTGAGCCACAACTACGGAGCCCGCACGCCACAACTAATGAAGCCTGCATGCCTAGAGCCTGTGCTCCGCAACAACAAGCCACCACAATGAGAAGCCCGAGCACCGCAAGGAAGAGTAGCCCCCGCTCGCCTCAACTAGAGAAAGCCCACATGCAGCAATGAAGACCCAATGCAGCCAAAAATAAACAAACAAATAAATAAATAAATTTATTTTTTAAAAAATCAATAGGGTAGGAGTAACACAGACTCTGAGAGAAAACTGTCTCTAAAGAATTTTGATGGTCGGGAGAATAAGAAAGAAAATGGTGAGTTTATGAAGAAGAAGGGCTGAACTGGAGTCCATTTACAAATTCTGGCAAAGACTCAAGAATATCTTTGAGAATGTAGAGCAGAGCTCCAGCAGAGGGAGAGTTTGAAGATAAATGAGAGGAGAGCAGGGGAGGAGGAAATGCCTATAGACCTAAAGCAATTTCCACACCAAAGAGGTGTCAGAAGGAAATGGTGACACATGCAAAGACCCTACCTGCACATACATCCACTCTTGGAAGAACACCGAGGAAGTAAAGTGATGGAAAATGAATTAGGCCAGGTGAAAAGTTCAGTAAATTCACTGCGCTCTCTGAAGTGGTGCCATGTATATTCACTGTCCTTAATGGGCACACTGAGAAGATTTCAAGTGCATCATATTTATGATCTATATGCATATAGAGATATATAGTATAGAAAGATGGACAGAAAGCCTATTTCATGTGAGTTATTTGCTCTTTTTTAGTCAATAGAGAAATTTGCTATTTTTTAGTCAATAGAGCAGGGCAACTAAGATTTCAAAAGATATAATTCACACTGCTGATATGAAAATGTAACTGAAGGGAAAGTGGATTTCTGAAAATTTGAAATGTGAAAAGTTTCTGTAAATGATTGATGATGTGCCCTTTTATCTTACGGGCTCCATTTTGTATTTTAGCATGAAAACCTTTGTAAAACAAGAACATCCATCTACAGTATACTTTATTTTATGTGAGGTGTAGTGCTCATTTGTTATTTTGCCTGATCAGCCTCCATATCTCCTATTTTTAGGGACAGCTCCTTGGTTTCCACCTTACTCTCAGTCCTGCAGTTCACATGGGGCTGACCAAATCCCTACCTCCTAGGATATTCATAAAACCCAATTTTAGCTAGACATAGTCCTAACTTGATGTCTCAAGTTTGGGAATAAGATTTATTCCTTTAACTCTTGCTGGAACTTTTGGCAAAGAGGCTTAACACTCTACGGAAGTGTTAAGCTGGTTGAATGTAGAACTCAAATTGTAGGAGCTGCCATAGGATAAAAGCCTTGCTGAGAATAAAGTCAGCACATAATTCTTCATAAATTTGTTGGAGCATCTGGATTCAGCTCTGCCTGAAGAATGTCCCTACACTTAACAGTGATATGGCCAAATCAGTTTGAATTAAATTTATATCATTTGCAAACAAAGAATATTTACTAATAAGTGAGAGTACAGATTCTGGTTTCCAAACCATACAAACTCATTGCATTTTTTTTTGATTTTTTAAAAAATTGAAGTACAGTTGATTTACAATGTTGTGTTAATTTCTGCTGTACAGCAAAGTGATTCAGTGTTACATATATATACATTCTTTTTAAAATATTATTTTCCATTATGGCTTATCACAGGACATTGAATATAGTTCCCTGTGCTATACAGTAGGACCTTTTTGTTTATCTATTCTATATACAATAGTTTGCATCTGGTAACCCCAAACTCCCATTCCATCCCTCCCCACCTCCCCTTGGCAACCACAGATCTGTTCTCTATGACTGTGAGTTGGTTTCTGTTTCATAGATAAGTTCATTTGTGTCATATTTTAGATTCCACATATTAGTGATATCTTATGGTATTTGTCTTTCTCTTTATGACTTACTTCACTTGTATGATAATCTCTAGCTCTAGCCATGTTGCTGCAAATGGCATTATTTCATTCTTTTTTATGGCTGCAAACTCATTGTATTTTTTTTATCAACCACCTTACTATTTTGCAACCCTATGATCAGTCATTTCAACTATATTCTCATCACCTCTAGCAACCTAGAATGTCTCACTTATTTGACTTTTGACCAAAACAATCTTTGACATTGTCAATCCTGTATATAAGACACTGAATACTGCAAAAGAGTAGAGCAACAGATTAAAAAAAAAATCCTATATGTTTTAGACATATAACTTTCCTTTTGGCATTATCCCCAGGAGATGGAGTATAAAATTGAATTATTTTTAATTATCTTTTATGTGTAAGATTATGTTTTGAATGCAACTATATTTAAGGCAGCACAATGAGGCTACATGGCTTTTATATAGGTTATACTTATAAACAAATAAATGTAATTAAATGATACCACTGCTTTCATATAAAATGAAAAGAAGATACAGTGGGGAAACGAAATAGTGGGCAATTTGCAACAACATGGATGGACTTGGAGGGTTTATGCTTAGTGAAATAAGTCAGACAGAGGAAGACAGATACTGTATGTTATCACTTTTATGTGGAATCTAAAAAATAAAACAAACTAGTAAATATAATAAAAAATACACAGACTCACAGATACAGAGAACAAACTAGTGGTTTTCAGTGGCGAGGAGCAAGATGCGGGTAAGGGATTAAGAGGTATAAACTACTATGTATAAAGTAAATAAGCTACAAGGATATATTGTACAACACAGGGAATATAGCCAATATTTTATAATAACTATAAATGGAGTATAATCTTTAAAAATTGTGAGCCACTATGTTGTACACCTGAAACATATAATGTTGTAAATCAACTACACCTCTATAAAGAAATAAATATTAAAAAATAGTGGGCAGTCAATTGTGCAGGAGGAAAGTATCAGGAGACGTTGAGTAGGGAAAGTAGATTTTTAGCAGAGTCTTGAAAGATGAGTGTATATTTTGCAGATATCAGGCCATCTGATGTGTATGGGTTGTGTCTAGGGATGTTGGGAAGGCTTCAGGATGATCAGCCTTGCACAGAGTATACATTTCAAAAATATCTAATAAATTAAGTTAAAGTAGTTATAAACATGTTTTACATTTTTAATGAAAATTCTATGTATCAAAATGGCTTTAAAAAAATAAACACCCAAATTACTTTAAAAACAAAGGGACTTTGTCTTACTTCTTCTTTCAACAAAACAAAGGATAATGTTTTGGGGCACCCCCTTATGTATAGTCTTGTGCAGTGTGGTGGAGTAGGTGGATTATGAAAGTCATGTAAGACTCAGGATCTAACCCTTTGTTGAATGTTCGTAGTATTCCAGAAGTAACACACTTGCTTATGTTATTGTATTAGTTCAGATTCTCACTGTGAGAAAAATGTATGAAGTATGAAGCACATAAAGAACACTTTCCCACTACAGGAAAAAACACATAATTCTACTTGTGATGTCTATGTATTTATATACACAAATGCAAGAGTCTATACTACTGTACCTCTAAGAACATAGCACTACGTCTACCACAAGAGAGACTAAATAAATATTTGTTGAATGCATAAATAAATAGAATAATGCTATTTTGTCATTCTTGGACTTATGCCATGGAAACAGTATGTATGCAAATGTGTCTACAATGAAATCTTTTGGTTGCTTCCGTAATTAAAACATGTTGGATACACTTTAAGGAGGCACTGAATATTGAATTTTGCCTTGTGATGAATTGTGTTTTAACAAGGTGGTAACATACTTGAAAACATAACAAAGCTGTACTTACATGACACTAAATATCCTAGATAAATTCTAAAAAGTTCAATAACAAATAGAGACACATAGTTTACCATAGCCAGACATAAGGATATTTGACTAGGCATGGATAATTGATTGCCTTTTTAAAAACAATTAGTCTAGATGTTTTGCTGAGTATCATCAGAACCACTTAGCACTTTTTCTTTTAAAAGAAAAGTAAACAGATTCAGAGTGCTAACATGGCCCAGTGGTCAAATATGGAGAATGTAGGAATTTGGTATATAATAAATCTAAATACACTTTTCAGGAATGGCAGAGTTAGTGGTGACTGTGATGATGGTGACGATAATGATAATGGTGATAAGGATAGTGATTTGACACCAGTGAATCTTAACTGCAATCCACCTTACTTTATTCTGCTTTCCATCTTGCAGAGCCAGGTAATGGCACAGACATTAAAATCAATTTTCTTGTTGACTAGATCCTAGGAAAAAGAGCTCCAGGTGAATTTTAACTGTCTAATGACAGATTTTATGACTAAGGCATTATGAAAACTGCTATCAAGGTACCGGACCAATGAGAGAATGCGTGGTACAAAAAGCCAAACAGCTTTATGACACATCTAGTACAGGTATTTGGGAAAATTCAGCTTCTGCTTCTGCTTGGTGTCCTGGGGTGCATGAGAATTCCAGTCTTTCTGACCTCAATTAACCTCTTTTACAAGTGAAGCCAAAAAGAAAGAAACATGCATAATAACTATTGCAAAGAAATATTTCAAAGTCATTAAATGCACATTAATAATCTTGGGAATATATAATTTTGTAGGTGACAGATACTATTTTTACACCTGTTCTTTAGAGAAAGAATAAGTTTCTCTTCATTAAAGACTAATGAGTGACATTACATTGAAGTGTTCACATTAGATATGCTTCTTTGAATTTAATGATGGGGCAATGAGGCCTTTAATTAAATACTCAAAACTCTCCACTGGGAGAAACAAAACAAATTTATCTGCAATTTAAAAAAATAATGGAATCCATCTGTTATATAATAAAATTTGAAAATTTTGGATATTTAGACATATTATTATAGTACCTTTGAAAGCTTAGTTCTTGATACCCTAGTTTATTGGCATAACAAAGTAAGTAATATGGTAATTTGTGCTTATTATTTTTTGTTTTGTTTCCATACCTTCAAAGTTCACTATGGAATACTGAAGAATTCCCTATAACACTTGGGTTGTTACTGTTACGGGCTCAGTATCCCACAATAGCGGCAAATCTTTAAACAATAACTAAAAGAAAAATAATTATAAGATTAAAGATTGCTATCTAGAAAATGGATTATAACCAGTTTCCTAAATTATTCGATCTTCCTAAATTAAATTTCCCCTATTTCAGATCACAGTATGTTCATTTACCCTATGCTAGAATTCACTATGTATTTATTAAAAATATAAAATATAATTACAGTTATTAACATTTTAAAAATATTAAAATATGAGCATAATAACATTACTGGATTTTCCCAGTAAGTCATGCTTAAATGAAATCATTTCTTCCACAGACACTGTCATTTTAAAGGTTTTATAATTTCTGGAAAACCTGGAAGAGAAAAGCAGTCGTTATGTGCAGCATAGTTAAGACTGCAATAAATCAAAATATCACTTGGTATATTTACTGAGCACTTAGTTTTGTTCTTAGCTCCTGCTATTGTCTAGTTTAGTTAATGGTCATCATTTTGACAAATATCAAAGAAAGACAAAGCAAAATGTCATTTCTTAAAAAGGGAAAGGATTAAAATGCCTTGAAGGGATGAGGAAGAAAAAAATAGCTCTTTCACAGTCCATTTTGATGGACTTATGATAAAATCTTTCATTAGGCAAAGGCTTGGGAAGCCTACTGATGTGGGATTAGATACAATTAGATGAGACTTAAAGCAGATGCTACAAAGCTTATGTGAGGCTGCTAATTATTGGTGGTGGACTTTTGCATTTTTCATGGAGCTCAAGTCTAACCTACAGGCTGCCTTTACTTAACAGCTTTACTGAGAATTCATATTAATAAACTACAGATCCTGAGGCTTTTTTTCAGCAGACCAATGAAAGAGATTGGGGGAAACATACTTTTCACTGAATTTCTGAAGATGCCATAATTTGGTGACCATGTGACATAAATAAGAAAGAATCTTATACCTTCATGCTTTTGTGAATAAGAAAGAATTATCTTGAAATATTTTGATGATGTACTATGGGATGTAAAAAAATGAAGGATTACTGATTTTCTATTCATACTCTTAACACTTATTTACCAAGCACCTAAAGTGCCAGGTGTTGTTCTAGGATCTGAAGGTTAAGCAATGAACAAAAGAGATCAAGTATCTAACTTAGAGATTTGGAACACCAATACCAAAACTTAATATTTGACTACGCAGTTCTTCAAAATTTGCAATATTTATTTAGTTATTTTTGTTTGTCTGTTCATAGTCTCTCTGTTTTGGCTAATATCTTTTGCTCTATCTTTCAGTTCACTCATTATTTTCTGTGTTCTTTCCATCCTGCTGTTGAATCTATATACTGAGTTTTTATTTCAGTTGTTTTACTTTACAGTTCAAACATTTCCATTTGGTTCTTTATACCTTTTATTTCTTTGCTGAGGCTTTCCATTTCTTTGTTGAGACTTGCATTTGTTTAAAGTGAGAATTCTAATTACTCAGTGGGACATTAAAAATTAAAAAAAATTTTTTTACAAAAATAAAATGTTTACATTTTATTACGGATTCTTTGAATTTTTGTCAGGTAATTCTAACAACTCTGTCATCTACGTACTGGCATTTATTGGTTGCCTTTCTTCATTCAGTTTGAAATCTTTTTGGTTCTTGATGTGTTGGATTATTTTCAACTGAAACCTTCACATATTTTCCTTAGATTATGAGATGGGATCTTATTTAAACCTTCTGTTTTAGCTAGTTTCCTCTGATACTATAGTGGCAGGAGAAGGGGTGGCACTTCCTAATTTTAACTAAGAGAAGTAAAAGTCTAGGTCCCCCTTGCTCTCTGTTGACACCTGATGGAGTGGCAGTATCTTTACTGTTGGGTGGGGGCAGGGGTACCGGTTCCCCTCTAGGTGTCCACTGGTAACTCCCTGGCTTGGAGGTGGAAGAGTGCCATCTCACTGAAACCACAGTGAGATGGTTTCTTGACACTGTGCAGTAGGCGTCTTCTGATACCACTCAAGCCAGTGAGTGGGGCATCTCATTATTTCTGGGTAGGGGTGCAAGTCTAGACTTCCCACGTGGCCTCTACTGATATTGTAGTGTTGTAGGAGCAGTGGACCTCCTTACCGCCTGATGGGGATGAAATTCCAGGCTCCCTACTCGGCCTTCTCCTGATGGCGGTGGTGGAAGGGGTATCGGGGTGCTGTGTTACAGTGCGGTGAGCATAGAAGACCCACTCCAACTTTGCTGGTGTGTGTGTACATGAAGCTGCAGAAGTAGAGCGGGCATTATCTAAAATTTCTGTCTTGTTAGGCTGCCCCTTCCCTGGTCCTTTGACTTTTGAAGAGGTTTTGTTTTGTTTGCTTGTCTGCACTTGTTCTTTCAGCTACTAGCTTCTTCAACCCAAAGAAGTCTGGGCTATATGAGACAAAGAGAAAACCCAGAAACCTCATTATTATGTTATCGCTTGGATCCTAAGGTCCACAGCCAGTCTGCCCTCTCCCTCCACCCTTAAGAGTCTCCTTTTACTTGTTTCACATATAATTAGCAGGATATTGATTGCACATAGTGAAAGGAATAGGGAAATGTATGTCTACTCCTTCTTCCTGGAAATCAGTGTCTTTAAAAAAAAATCTGAAATTACTCTAGTTGTAGCAGGGAGACAAAGCAGTATATATTAACATATTTAGCCTTATTTTACATATATATTTGAAAGTATATTTTAAAATAATGACATAACCATAAATTTTTAAGTTTTAAGTGTATTGTGCTACAGAGATTTCTATAGTTTCGTGTGTGTGTGTGTGTGTGTGTGTGTGTGCGTGTGTGTACCTGTATGCATACGCACATACATTTTTATTTTGGGGAAATATCTCTTTTGTTATTATTATTCTTCCACTACTGAATTGTTCACAAGTATTCATGTGAATGTCTTGATACTTCCCCCTAAAAATGACACTTCAGTTTTATTACATAGATCATGAATTCTTTTATAGTTTCTCTTCTTCTATCAGATTGATTATCTATGTCATTTCCCTTCTGGCATATATAAGGCATAGTCCTTAATCAAAAATTACTATTTATATTCTCTCATTACTCTTTATACAGTTTGCAGTTATTCTCTAATTAAATATATGTTTTCCTATCACACTATTTGCATCCAATAATATTATGTCTAGTTTATTCTGGTTAAAATCAAAGCATTTTTTGACCTAACAGAAATACAGAGAATAAAAATAAATGCTGTGTATGTGTTACTTACATATAGTAAAAAGATTAAAAACAACTCAGGATCTGTCCTACAGCAAATCCTGATGCTCTTATATATTTAGCATCTCTGGATCAATGCTGTTTTTGTAAATAGTTTTATTGAAATATAGCTATTCTTAACATATATGTATTGTCTATGGCTGCTTTAATGCTATAACAGCAGAGTTGAGTAGTTCAACAGAGATCAATGGATCCTAACACCTAAAATATTTACTATCTGGTCAGTTAAAGAAAAGTTTGCAGAGGATTATAATTACTAAAACTTCTAGAGAAATAAAGTGAATATAAGCAATACGCATCATCTCTGAAGGATCCCTGATGCCCACATATGATAACATATTTAAGAATGTGTGTTCCTCTTAACATTTAATGCTAGGAGAAGAATGTCAGACTAATATAATGCTATTATACATACAGGTGGCATTACACATTGCAAATTTAGGAGAATAAATAATAATATCTTCTCTTAGTATTTTGCTTTGGCTTTTGTAGGAATATTTCCCTTTTTATTTCTTCCTCTGTTCTGGCAATCTTTTCATGTTTCTTTTGCATGTGTATCTACTTCTATCAGTCATTATATATAGTTCCAGAAAGTCCTGGACTTTATTTCAGTTCTTTTCCTAGGCAGCTAGACCCACAGAAACAACTTCATTTGACATGTACTCATGTGAGAACTAAATATCTGTAGCCCAGACCTCTCTTTTCAGATCCGTACTTGTATATTCAGTTGCCTACTAGCGTTCACCAGATGACTGATGTTAAGGCACATAAAAATGAATACATTGAAGTTGACCTTACCAGCCGTCATCTCCTGTGCACCTACTACTTTCTGTCTCAGTGGGTTGCCCCACCATCTATTACTTTGGACAAGCCAAAAACCAAGAAATCATCTTTTGTCTGTAGTGTTCTTCAAGTTTACTCATATTGTAGTTATGCTATTGGTTTTCATTTGTTTTAATCTGGCTTTGGTGTTCCTCACTAAATTAAGTGTTCATTCTATGAATATTCTAGAAAATTCACAGCAATTATCACCAAGTATTTTCTCCTTAATTCTCCCTTTATTTCCTATTTGGGATCTCTACTTATTCTGTTCTCTTTGTCTTTTTCCTATTTTCAATTTCATATTCTCTCTTTGATCTGTATAGATCTTCTGACCTATCTTGTAGTTTAAAACTCTTTCTTCTATAATTTATAATCTGCTGTTTAATTTTTTTGTTTTCAATTTAATACCTGTAAGTAATGTTCCATTCATTTTCAAGTGCATCTGTTATTTTTCCATACTTAACTACTTTGTTGTGATTTCTAGTCCTTCTATAATTTTTAATTTTAAACCTCATTTTGCTATTTTTTTCCAAATAATTCTGTTATTTAAGTTCTTTTATCCAGTTGGTTGCATTAGTCCCTCATTAGAGGTTGTTAACTTGTTTTTAAAAAGATTTTAAGTTCCTTTTAAATTGAGATTGTGTCTTTTATGATGAAAGTCGTGCATACATGGTATTTGTGGAAGTGTCTGATAAGTGGTTTTACATTAATTTTTTTATGTAGCTTCTTTGGCCAGGTATTAGAATTTTTCTAGGCCCTTTTACATGGAGGGCAGGGCATCCAGTGTCGCTGCTTTATACAAATATACAAATTCCAGCTCCTTGGAGGAGCTGGAGTCACCGCATTAGACAGAACCAAAATATATTATCACATAGCTATAGCACCAGCAGATTCAGAGACCATCTGTTCTGCCATCTAAAGCCAATTAAATTTAAAAAATTCTGAGCAATTAAGAAACAACCGTCAGCCTAGAGTCTGAATCAAGAATAATTTGATAATAAAAGCTATAGCTATTACAAATACACCTAATTAGGAAGTACCTGAGTAAAAGTTTACAAGTCATTAAAGCAGTATTGAAAGAGTGAAGTATGGTTGATGGATATTAATGGGAAATTTTACCAAGGGAAAACTGTTACCTATAGCATTCTATTAGACTAATGAGTCTACAATGTCTAGGAAGGAATAGCACACAGTTTTTTAAAATTTTATTTTATTATTTTTTTAATTTTTGGCTGCATCGGGTCTTCATTGCTGCGTGCGGGCTTTCTGTATTTGCGGCAAGTGGGGGCTACTTTTCGTTGCGGTGCACAGGCTTATCATTGCAGTGGCTTCTCTTGTTGTGGAGCACGGGCTCTAGGCACGCAGGCTTTCCGTAAGTTGTGGCTCACGGGCTCTAGAGCACAGGTTCAGTAGTTGTGGCGCACGGGCTTAGCTGCTCTGCAGCATGTGGGATCTTCCTGGATCAGGGCTTGAACCCGTGTCCCCTGCACTGGTAGGGGGATTCTTAACCACTGCGCAACCAGGGAAGCCCTAGCACACAGTTTTAATAGTTTTAGAGAAAACTCATGATATACTTTTGGACTGTTAAATGCCAACGTACTTAACTGAGAGTAGAAAAGCAAACAAGACATTTCTTTATTATATGTTAAGTACCTAAGTTTTGTTCTTGGTATAATCATCAATAAAATCAGGTTGATTATTTGGTTTTCAATGAATAACAGAATTGCTAAAACTTCTGTTGATGCTATGTATGTGTGGTGATAAAATATTTTTCATTTAATATAATATTTTTCATGTGTTCAGCAGTTACAGATCACAAAGTATTTTACATTTTCACATACTGTTATTAGACCTTTCTAAAACCTGTTGAGTGAGTAAAGCAGGTAGGATTAGCCTTATTTGATAGATTAAGAAATTGACATTTAGAACGGGTTAGAGGTCACATAGATGGATCTTAATTTATTCTGACTCAAGTTCACTAAGCTTTCTACTACAGTATGCTTTCTCTGTTTATCAGTTTATTAGTATCTTTATAGGCAGTTCATAAAACTCATTTGAGGAACATTATGGAAAGAAATTTTTTTCTGTAAGAGTAAATTGTGATGAATTCTCTAGCCAACCTGGAGATTGACGAGCGTATGCTTTCACAAATTCTTGAAGTGATAATCATATTGTTTTCATAAATATCTAGTGTATGGGAAGAGAGTCTTCAATATAGGAAATGTATAGGTAGGCATTTCTGAGGCTGCAGTATATCAAGGCAAATAAGAGAAACATCCTACCTTAACTACTTCCCTGATTTTCGCCAACATTCCTCAACATTCCTCATATCATTTGAGAGTGCATTACAAACAAAGACTCTGTGGTCCTTTTCAGTCTAGATTCAGAGGCACTGTCTGGAAATGTGAAAATTTTTTACGAGGGCTTTCTGTGAAAACTATGCACAATGTAGTTTTAGAACCACTGCCTTGTGTGAATCTTTAAATTTAAAGTTGGAATGAAATCAAGTGTTTTGCCATCATGAAGAGATGAGGAAAACATTCAAAATGTTATAGCAGTAATATGAACTTTTACCATCATAATTAAGTACACAAAAATCTCAGGTTTGAGCCACTATTATGCCAGGCTGTGTGACATATAAAGTAAACTTAAATCAGTGCAAAACCTCATTTTTAGGAATTAATCAGGGAGTTAGAATAATTCCTTTTGTTCAATATTTGATCCTGAAAACAAACAGCACTGTTATGGCTGACATCAATCCAGAATGGAAAAAAAATCAAGAGTAGTGTTATCTTCTGGTGTGGGCAATTGTCTTCTTTGTGTTTATAACTAAACCACAGGCTTCCGTTTAAAATGGCATCTGACTAGTTGTCCCTGAGGCAGTCTCTTCCAACTTCTCTCTAAAATACTTATTAAGATACAGGAAAACTCACAACATCACAAAATATTAAGACTGACAGATAACCTATTGCTAGAAAATGGAAGGAATTTCCACTAACTATAAAGCCATTGGAATTAGATTGAGAAAAAAAAAATGGTGGCTTCATGAAAGAGAATAGCCATTACTGAAAAAGATAGGAAGATACTTTATTGTCCTTAAGTCTCTTCCCTTCTGTCTTTTCTCCTTTGCTTTCTCTCTTTTGTTACATAGTCTGCTCTCTATATCAAATTTCTAGGACCTTGGACAGCCACTTTCCCTTTTTCTATATACTTGTTGCTTTTATAGGTAATCTCAATAATGTTTGTGTCTCCTTTCCTATAGCAAGAACACAATGGAGCAGGAAATGGGAGTATGAGAGCTTTTAAACAGGGATGCGCGGCATCCTAACAAAGCAGTATGGTTTGATACAGAGAGTGGAAAAGCTGTGGGAGAAATACATGCAGGGGACTTTCATGTACAACTTTCATTTAGAGGGTAAGAACTCCAGGGTGTGGGATGAAGGCCACCTCTCTTAATTTCAGCAGAAAAGACCCTGGGAAACGGGCCAAGAACTGTGCACATCAATTTACTTTTCATGTATATACCTGAGAAGATGATTAGATTTATAACCAAATGGATAGTAGCTGGGGCCAAGGGCATCCTGTTAATTGGTATATACAGTAAACAGGATAAATCTCCATTCACACAAGAAGGAAAACAAAACAACATGTGTCCTATTAAAGTCTAACTGCAATACAGGGAGGGGGAAAATAGAATATTGTTATGAAGCCTCATTTAAAAAAAAATTATTTATCAAAGAAACCAGAAGAAAGTGTTAAAATACTTCAGCTTGAATTAAACCCAATATGCAAGAAAAAATAGTATCTATGAATACATGTACAGTAAGTATGGAGAGTTTTATGAAACAAATATGAAACAAAAGGGGGATGGACAGGAAATAAAACAAGTGAGACACATAGACCAATGGCTGAGAAGTTAAGGAGTTGATCAAAATAAGGTAGAGCAAATTAAACTACAAAGGCATAATTAAAATTTGCATCAGAGGCAGTAAAGATAAGAATTACTATTGCAGCAAATGAAATCATTCATGTGAAGCACACAATTGAGATTCTTTCCTGCAAACAAAGGAGAAACACCAAGGGATTAAAAAAAACCTGCTAAACAAAAAGTGAAGTATATGGAAGTTAGAGAATGGGAATCTAAAATAAGTATTTTGGATTGTCTCAAAGAAGAAACCAGAACAACTGAAATGGAAGTAATCATTAAAGGACACACACACACAAAAAGATGAAAATTTCCATAACTGATAAAACTATGAGTCTTCTGATAAAAATGCTCCATAATATTCCAAGAAAGGGAAATGAAAAGAACCCACACCAAACTGAAAATTCTAATGAGAATAATCAAGATAAATATTCTTAGGAGAATCCAGAAAACAAAACAGGCGCCCATTAAAAAAAAAAAAAAAAAAAAAAGCTCTTGAATTAGTCTCAGACTTCTCCACTTCAACAGTTACTGCATAAAGGCCATATTTATTGCATAAAGGCACACATATTTCACAAAGGCAAAAATTATTGCATAAAGGCCTCAGAATTTTGATGTTGTAAATTTGAGACCTAAAAATGTAAACCAAATATTCCTCCATATATTAAGTCAACATAAGAACATTCTCAAATAAGGAAGTGCTAAAAAATGTATATTTTGTTTGGCCATAAATATACATTTTCTATATATATTTATATGTATCTCTCTATATATTTCTCTCTGTATATATATAGGTATCTTTATTTAAAATATCTTTTAGTACATACTCCAGCTGACTGAGAATAAAGTTTAAAACTCAGGAATAAGGAAAATTATAAGAAATTTAATAAATTTTGAAAACATTTAAATTATTTCAAGTATTGTAAAGTCAAAAACAGTTGATAAAAGGAGATGTTTAATATAATAATAATTTAATAACAATAATTTGGGTCTAAAACCAAATTTTCTCAAGTGAACAGAAGTAAGTTTTAAAAAGGCAGAGAACTACAAGCTTGTTACATTTCTTTATTTTTTGTGAACAGATAATAAATTAAGAAACTGTAATAATTTCATGACACTATAGAGAAAAACTGATTAATGAAGGTTATCATGAAAACAACAAGCAACCATCTAAGAAATTTAAAACTGGAAGAATCACTTTCAAATCCCTGAAGAGGGTGAGAAAAAAAAAATTTCCTGTAGAAAAAGATAGAAAACGGAGGCAAATTCCTGAAAGCATAAAATAAGTTTTACTTATGAATATAAGTGTTAAATGTTAAACTCTTCTATAAGAAAATTAAGACAAGTGGATTTGGCTGGCAATCTCATATATAACTATATGAGCCACACACAAAAAATGATGAAATTACACTAAAATTTTGAAAAAACAACAAGGAATGATAATAATTTACCCGGTAAACAATAAGGCAATGGGAAACAATTTCAGATAAAGTAGAAAGCAAAAGCCTTAAAAGAGATTAAAAAGGTCTTTTCACAATAATATAAACATCTGGAGTATCTATAGCGAAGAAAAACCAATAAAACTATAAATGAGCACAGATACAATTTGGTAAGGAGTAATGAGAGAAAACTTGTCCTACCATGTATTAAAATATTATGTATTACAATGAATATAAAAATCATTGATTGTAATAAACACCATTTTTATGTATCACTAAAAAGAAAAAAATAGTTGTATATGTTATCCTGTAAGAATCATCCTAATTTCAGAAATGTTTGCATATGATTAAGTGTGCAAATTAGAATTGATGAATTACAGTATGATAAACCTTTCATATTAAAATAGCATCAAGCTAGGCACAAAATATGAAAACAGAAATGTGACAGCACAAATACCCTTGAAATAAATGATTGCATGAATAATATCTTAATAAACCCTATAAGAACTTTAATTCATAATATGATATCCTAAAAGAAGCCTAACAAACTGATTGGAAAGATATAGAGTATTCAATAAATGATATGAAGGAAAAATGCATCTTTGATAAAAATGTCATTAGCGTTCACTGGATGAGTATATTTGGTTAGATATAAAACTGATATAAAAAAAGACCAAAGAAAATGAAAGTGAATATTTAAATGACCTTGGATGATTAGGACTAATTATTAAAACATTGGGAAAAAAACACAAAGGAAAACTTTTAACCATGTGAGAAGTTAAAATTTCTGAACATCACAAACACAATGAAATTAAAAGCCAGAAATTGGTTGAACCATATGGTATCACTATTTGTGTGGGTCAACATTGCCAAGTATTGGCAGTCTATAAGGATATTGGGAGAAAGTTTAAATAATATGAAAATTAAAAGTTGAATATCCTTGATTGATTAAATATCTATAAATTTTTAAAAATACAAGATTAAGAGGTATAAATTACTATGTATAAAATAAATAAGCTACAAGGATATATTGTACAGCACAGGAAATATAGCCAATATTTTATGATAACTTTAAATGGAGTATAATCTATAAAAATTTTGAATCACTATGTTGTACACCTAAAACTAACATAATGTTTTAAATCAACCATACTTCAATAAAAAGACAAACAAATACAGTAACACCCTAACAAAAAAAAATAGGTGGACAATAAGAGTCAATTTCTAGAAGAAATAGAAAAGGTCAGCAAACATAAAAACACTTCAGCTTAACACATATTTTAGGTAAAAAAAAAAAAATTAAAAGGAAGTATACCAAAATATTACTTGTGGTTTTCTCTGGGTGTTGGGATTATGGATTATTTTAATTTGTGGAATTTTTGGTATCATTTTGTCTTGCTTATACTTTTCTATATTTTTAAAATCGTATTCCCAAATGAGCATGGGTTGTTCATTAACATCAGGAACGTATATATGTGCGTGTGTGTGTATGATTGGGATGGGAGCAGATGGTACTCAGCAGAGATAATAGAACATGTGAAAACGGGAGGCTGAATGTAAAATGCTTCTGTTGGCTGAGGCTGGAGTGGAGGGAAAATCAGTTACTTGCCTCTCCAAACTCTATACTTTGACAGCACAGTGTATATTCCAGAGACGACAGTGTCTGAAGGGGACTTGATATCACCATCAACTTAGTAAGACTGAAGGCCTTAGAGGACCATAACTGAAGATGTCTAAAAAGAACACATGAGCAAGACTGTGTATCTAAATTGAGAGTGCCAACCCCTTAGTGTTAAAGGCCATTCATTTTTTTCTGTCTTTCACATTCTGTCTTATATGGTTGATTTAAAGCAAGTAACACATTGTACGTGTGAAAAATGAGACTTGCACTAATGGAGATGCTGAAATTGCTAATACATCACAACTCCTAATGATTCCAGGTCCCTGAAATTGTGCATATTAATACAACCCTAGAAACTGAAATGTTATCTAGGTCAGTGGTTCTCAAAGTGTGATCCTGAGACCAGCAACAGCATCACATGGGGATTTGTTAGAAATACAAATTCTCAAGCCCCACTCACACCTACTGAATCAGAAACTCTGGGAGTTGGGTCCAGCAGTCAATGTTTTAAAAAGCCTCCAGGAAAAATAACAACAACAAGAAACTATGCCATTAAAAAATGGGCCGAGGAACTAAATAGACATTTTTCCAAGTAAGGCATACAAATGACCAACAGGTACAGGTACACGAAAAGGTTCTCAGCATCACTAATCATCAGAGAAATGCAAATCAAAATCACAATGAGGTATCATCTCACATCTGTTAGAATGGCTATCATCAAAAAGACAAAACAACAAATGTCCGTGAGGATATGGAGAAAATGAAACCCTTGTGCACTGTTGGTGGGAATGTAAATTGGTGCAGCCACATTATGGACGTTCCTTAAAAAAGTAAAAATAGAACAACCATATTACTCAGCAATCCCACTTCTGGATATATATCCAACAGAATGAAAATAGGATCTCAAAGAGATGTCTTCACTTTCATGTACATTGCAGCATTATTTACAATGGCCAAAATATGGAAGCCACCTAAGTATCCATCAATGGATGAATGGATAAAGAAGATGTAAGATGTACACACATGTACACACACACAATGGAATACTATTCAACCATGAGAAAGAAGGAAATCCTGCCATCTGCAAGAACATGGATGGACCTTGAGTGTATTATGCCAATTAAAATAAGTCAGACACAGAAAGACAAATACTGCATGATATCACTTACATTTAAAATCTAAAAAAGCAGAACTTATAGAAACAGAGAGTAGAATATTGATTACCAAGGGCTGGGGGAGGGGGGTGGAGGAAAGGTGAGATATTGGGCAGAGGGTGCCAACTTCCAGTTATAAAATGAGTAAGTTCTGGGGATCAAATATACAGCATGGTGATTATGGTTAATAATACTGGATTATATACTTGAAAGTTTCTAAGAGAGTAGGACTTAAATATTCTCACCACAAAACAGAAATGGAAAATATGTGATGTGATAGAGGCATTAACACTATGGTGGTAATCACTTTGCAATATATATGTGTATCAAATCAACATGTTGCACACCTAAACCTTGCACAATGTTATATGTCAATTATATCTCAATAAAACTGGAAAAAAAGGTCCTCCTGGTGATTTTTTTTTTCATGCTAAAGGGACAGATTTATTTTCAGCTAATACATTTTTGGTATGTCGGATCAATTTATATACACACACACACACACACACACACACACACATACATTTATCTCCAAAGTAAAAAGAATATCAGATTTCACTGGATTCTCCAAAGAAGCAAATGATTATTTCAAAAGCATCATTTTTCAAATAGAGTTCTCCAGAGTCCTTAACAAGTAGGTATTTTCTATGCCCTTAAAGCTTCAGCTTGTAGATTGACAACTTATTGTACTAAGGATGCTAAGAGGTCTAATAGTAAGTGAACTTTTTTAACCAAGATAGTTTAATGTTTCCAGGTATCAAGAAATACCTGATCTTATCAGTTAATTAGATGTTTACCAAATAACATCATTCAAAACTGCTGTCCTATGAATCATCCTTTGTGAAACATTCTAGCTCCTTCCTTGTCGGGTCAAACAGAGAAAGGGAACAGATCATATTTCAAGTTGGTATTATAGTAGTCAAACCTTTGAAGCTTCTTTTCTTTGGGATGAATAAAAAGGGAAAAAAATTTAAAGCTTAATGGAAAATTGTAACATGCCAAATAATGTTGTAATAAATAAGATTTAGTGCTGCTCTTTTCCCATGGGGAATGTTCATAAAATAATCATTGATTTCATTAGCAAAGTCCCCATGGAATATGAAAATCTTGGTTATTCTCTTGAAAAAAATCCTTTCAAAAATTTATAGAAAAGAAGAAATATGGGATGTGGATTTAATTTAATTTTGTTCTATTTAAGTTAGGAAGTAGTTGAGGTTTAGAAAAATCTTAAAATTTTCTTGCTCTAAACTTTAAGCTGGTTTCTGACTGATCATTTTTGCACTTCTAGTCCTTCCACTTGGAATGCTGTTCCCCTTATCTTTCCATAGCTGGTTCCTTCTTATTATTCAGAATCCATCTCAGGGTTTACATGAGTACCCACTGTAAATTAACAGCTTCACCCCAAACATCACTCTCTAAAGCAACTATATTCATTTTATTGTCTTTGTGAGATTTAGAGCTATTGGAAGTAATCTTGCACACTTTATTGTTGATGCTCTTTTCTTATTTATTTATTATCTTATTATTCTGGAAGGTGGGTTCCAGAAAAGGCAGCGGCTCTGTCTTGATTGCCACTGTGTTCCTACCACATAGAAGAATGCCCGGCCCATTAATAAACAGATGTTGATGAAAAACAGAGAATTTGATGTTCTGTACCAGCATTTGGAAAACCTATTCTGTAAAGAGCTGGAATGTAAATCTTTTAGGTTTTGTGCTCCACGTGGTTTCTTTCATCGTTATGCATCTCTGCCAGGGGTAGTGCAAAAGCAGCCAGAGAGAATATGTCAAATTATGAGCATGACTGTGTTACAATAAAACTTTAGTTACAAAAAGAGGACATGGGCTGGATTTGGCCCACAGGTCATAGCTGGGCAAACATCATAAATTGAGATGAAAACTAGTTCCCTTCATCAAAGATGTGAGCCAAGTGCAACATGACCTCCACAGAGCACTGTGATCCTTGAGGAGTCTTGGATATGCCCTACTACCAATTACAATACTTTTTTAAATAAACATTTTATTTTAGAAGAGTTTAGATTGACATAACAGTTACAAAAGTAATATAGCAGGGGGCTTCCCTGGTGGCACAGTGGTTGAGAGTCCGTCTGCCAATGCAGGGGACACGGGTTCGAGCCCTGGTCTGGGAGGATCCCACATGCCACGGAGCAACTGGGCCCGTGAGCCACAACTGCTGAGCCTGCGCGTCTGGAGCCTGTGCTCCGCAATGAGAGGCCACGATGGTGAGAGGCCCGCGCACCGCGGTGAAGAGTGGCCCCCCCCCACCTGCCGCAACTAGAGAAAGCCCTCGCACAGAAACGAAGACCTAACACAGCCATAAATAAAAATAAAAAAAAAGTAATATAGCAAATTCCATTATAATCTGCACCCAGTTTTCCCATTATGGTTCATTTGTTATGACTGAAGAACCAATATTAATGTATTATTATTAACTAAAGTTCATACTTTATTCAGATTTCCTTAGGTTTTAACCTATTGCACTTTTTCTGCTTCAGAATCCCAACCTGGGTGCCACATCACATTTCATAATCATGAGTCTTTATACCAATTATTTTTTAAAAATATTTATTTATTTTGGCTGTGCCAGGTCTTAGTTGCAGCGTGCAGGATCTTTGTTGCGGCATGCAGGCTTCTTAGTTGCAGCATGCGAACTCTTAGTTGCTGCATGCAGGACCTAGTTCCCTGACCAGGGACCCAAGCAGGGCCCCCTGCATTGGTAGTGTGGAGTCCTACCCACTGGACCACCAGGGAAGTACCTATACCAATTATTTTTAAGGGCATAAACTGTTATCTCTTGACTTTCATGTTTGCTCATTTTTTCTCTTTCTTCTTTTTCCATTCCTCTTTATTCTCCTTCCAAGTCTGGGCCAAAATATGGTGGTAGCAACTGATGTTGATCAAAAGGTGCTTAGAAAGGCAGCATAGCATAGCAGAAACAAACTTGTATTCATATGCTCATATCTGTGTCTTTTGGCCAGATGACTTAATTCTGCACATATTGGTTTCCACAGTTCTAAGTTAAGAATGCTAAAACTCTCCGGTCTGTTTCTGGGCTACTCTATGTGAAAACACTGCCTGAAAGCATTTTGCAAACTCTAAAGCACAATTCCAATATAAGGATTATTGTTATTGTGAAAGGTCATAAGTGTGTGGACAAAGTGCCAATTCTTCCTGACTTCAAGGCTGGAAACTACTGTTAACTAATTAGTTCAATCTACAGTAAAGGGCAACAGGCAGAGTTAAAATTGAATTTCAAAGCACTTATGCTGAACTCCTAATGATATTTTATACTTCAGACCAAATTGAATAATCATTAGATATTTTACTGCCAAAGTAAAATCTAAGCAGATAAAAATGTGTGTTCTGTTTAAAATTCATCATGGTGAATGGTAGAATATCATCAACATGGACATTTTACATGGATAGACTCAGTCAAGAGCCAACATGATCTTCTTCCACATACATCAGCATTTGAAAGTGTTACGTGTTTTCCAAGTGTAATGTAAGTAACATAAATATTGATTGGAAAAACCCCTGTTGTGACTCTGAAAGTTGAAAACACTTCAAAGATGCTTATAAATAAATTGGAAAATCAGGTGAGCCTTCATCAGAATTAGCTTAATGCTTGCTTTTTTTCCCCCTTAGCGTCTGCCTGATCCTTTTTTCTTCTGGATCTTTCTCATATCACAAATTATAGACTCTTCACTGCAGAGTGAAGGCTTGCATTTGACTAAATTCTCTAAAGAGTTTGGGCTGTTATTTTGTTTAACATCTGTGCAAGCCCATTTTTGCATTTTGTGAAAACACTTCTCTATGGTATTTCCAACTATTGTACAGCCTACTCTACCAACTATAAGTACTTCTCAGTTGCTGTAGAGCAGCACCACCATCCAACAGACCTTTCTGTGATGGCAGAAATTTTCATCTGAGCTATCCAGTCTGGTAGCCACTAGCCAGATGTGTAATGTGCCTAGCACAACCGGGGAAGCTACTTTTTAATTTTAAAACATTTAATTGAATTAAAGTTAAATGTAAATAAGTGCATGTGGCTAGTGGCTACCATGATGGACAGCACAGATCTAAAAAGTTCTTTTATCCTGTGTTTTTAAAAAGGAAAGGAAGTTTAGATAATCCACATTTCCATTTCATTGAAGTCTAGTAACTGTATCTTGGAACCTTGCACTAACTCTCCACGTATGACATTTTGATTCGTGCAATTCCTGGAAAATTGTCATAGAAAATAATGTACAGAAAAATTTGGGACTAGTTCCTCAATTTTTAAAATTGCAAAAACAACTACATTGGAAGTTGAATTATCTCTCTCATTCTGTCCTCAAGTTGTTGTTGTTGTTGTTGTTTTCCTAACATTTATTGTTCACTGGTAATTGAGGCTCTTCATGGCAGTCTAAGGCAGCCTGACATAATCAGATAAGGTTGCAGCACGCATACAGATAACAGTGAAGTGAAAGAGGTGAAAAAACTTTACTTGTGGTCAAACTAGCGTTACCCTCATCCTTGGGCCACTTATCTCAATTTTTAGGACTTCTTTTTTCTTTTTAATCTGTAAATGAATTTGATGATAGACTGTCTAAAGGTGCTCTCATCTCTAAAATACAGTGGCCTGGTTGGCATATTCCACTAATTGTGAATCGTTAGTCACCGGTGAGATTCAGTACAGTATATATCATCCTTGACATAATCATAGCCACAAAATATTGACAACTTGCTGTGTTCCTGGCTCTGTGTTAAGTGATTATCCTGCATCATAACCTCACAACAATCCTGAAGACAGATAACTGCTATTATTATCTCTATTTTTCAGGTGAGGAAACTGAGGTGGCCCAGTTAGAAAGCAGCAAAGCCAAAGTTTGAACCCAGGAGCAGGATTCCCAAGCCTTGCTCTCAATTCAGCCATTATGCCATGCTGCCTTGTCAAAAACCAGGTGGAAGGACTCAGGCTATTCCAGCAGCTGAAGTACTTCCCACCTTGTCATGGGCTTGCCCCAATAAATTGGTGGTGAATTTAATGTATTTGAACAAAATTCTCCTTAATATTTGAATAGACAGATTAAAAGAAAATAAGAAATGTGAAAACAAATAGATTTTCAAAGAATGCCTCCTTCCATGGCAGCAGTGCCCTAGAAGTAGGAGACACTTTGAAAACGAGTCTCCAGTGAAGGTACTGACGTATCCTCAGAGGTCTAATTTATTCTGAATTTTTCTCAATTGCTTTCTATTTGAGAAGATGGCAGCACTCCCAATGGTGTCAAAATAGGCCATATCATGAGTGTTTAGAAAATAAAGTCTGTTACATATAGAAAATTCAGCAGTGGAAAAGTGATAATGGTAGTAATATTAGCTAACATTAATTAAACACTTACTATATGCCAGATATTTATCCTAAGAACTTCATGTGACCGATTTTTTAAAACAGTGTTATTCTAGAAACATTTCTATGAAGTAACTACTATTATTATACCTTTGTTATAGATGAGAAAATAGAAGCACAGAGAGCTTAAAATAACTGGCCCAAGGTCACTCAAATGGTGAAGGGTGGAGCAGAAATTCCAACCCAGGAAGTCCACATCCATTAGGTTGGGCTTTGTCTCTGTCTGCAATCCTCAATTTGGGACAAAATGCCTATATAGGGACATAGAAGGCTGCCCTCATATGGCCTTGATTAGCAAGTGTATTCCCATTTTTTTTTTTTTTTTTTTTTTTTGGCACAAGAGTTTGCCCAAGGAAAAATAGAAAGAAAAAATCCAATTATAAAGATGAATGAGATTCAGATTCAACTAAGAGGAGGAAATAGGGACACTTGGACTCTGAAAGATGAAGTAATTTGCTATATATAACAGAATGCTTCAAATTACCAGAAGACTGAATATTTACTGTCTTTTAAAATTTTTAAATAAAACATTCCTATTTCTGATGGAAGGCAGTCAGAAAATTTGAGAAAAGGATACACTGAGAAATTACTCAGGTTCTTATGATGATTCTGAAACAACAACAAAAAGTTTCAATGGAACAGTGGAGTTCAGGGACACATATTCTGTGCAGTCAGTCTTTTAAGAGACTTCATAACCACCAGAACCTCTAGGAATGAAATACTAGATATAACCATTTCTTAAAATAAGAAAAGCAACACTTTGATAAATTATAATGAAGACTTCTATGGGCTATGAATGGAATTAGCACGACTAATAGTGTTTTAGACATTTCATTAGGTTATTCCTCATGACCTTAGCAAAAAAGCTGTACACCAGTAGGCACAGAGAACACCTTAATTAAAAACAAATGATACTGTACTTAACAAAGTTCAATCTGACAGGTAAAACATCCAATGAGTGGTGCATTTTATCTGAGTAGTGTTCGTTTTTCTGCAGCTGAGCAACCAGGCACTCAACAAATGACAGTTGCTGGGATGAGTTATAGGTAAAAGAATAAACATAAGTTTGTGTATACAGATGATTTGACTTACTGGAATCTTTGTGGCCATTGCAAAATAGTTAATGCTACAATGTAGACAAAATTTACTCAGAAGTAATGTTATTAAACCAGAAAATCTTCAGGTCCTTTCAGAAACAGAAAAGAATCCTAAACTGAAATAAGGCATGATAATTTATGTCTTTAATGAAGATATAAAGATGGAATTATGGCTGGCTTAGCAGAAACAAAAGCATAAAGATCCTGAAAATGTTTCAACACCAGTTCACACATAATAGATCAAGATGCCTGCAGAAACTAATATAAGAGGCAATGTGGTCATGTAGGCAAGTCACACAGTAACCTAGTTTCCTCTTACAGAAATTAGAAACAGTAATAACCTTTTGACAGTCCTCACTGCATGACTATGAAAAACAAGAAGGATCATGCAGAAAAAGTACTATGCAAATTATAAGACATATAAAAGAATCATTATTATATAGGTGCAAAAAAGAACAGGACCAGTACCTGTAACTTGTAACAGTCTATATGGGCCCAAGGATGCGGGAGCTGGGGAGGGACTATAGTTTCTTGTATTCCAGTTTCTTTCTCTCCAGAGTATCCACCCCAAAATCGTCCCTATGCTTCATAATCACCTCAACCTAGACATGTTTATCGATGTCTCTCTCAGTCTCTTTTTCTCTGTTTCTCTGTCCTCTTCCCCCTCCCTCCTTGTTGTCTTTGTCCCCCTCCCCCTCTCTCTCCCCCTCCTCCTTCCTCTTCCTCTTCTTCTTCTCTCTCTCACTCTCACTCTGTCCTCAAAAGGAAATTAACCACCGAATAACTCTATAAAATGGCTGAAAGAACCATCAGTTAAACATTCTGGACAGATGATGTTCTTCTGGAGGAACAAAGCTAACGTTGAAGCATTTCATCTGTTAGAAAGTAAAACTCTTAAAATCTGAATTAAAATCAGGAATAGATTAAAACTCAAAGATATTGTCGGTGAACTAAGTTAACCCAATTCAAAGAACACGTGATAAAAACAAACCTATCTTCTCCCCAAATTAAAAAGTCAAATTTGACTTATAGCTTTCAGTACTAAACTGTCTATTACACTGACAGTTTGGTTTAATGTCAGCATTTAATTATGAAAAAAATTCAGATTATTGAAATCCCTACAAGAACCTAAATCTGAGATAGTTACACATTGGACTGTACAATTAACTGTTATTAATTAACGTAATCAAGTATGGCAATTCATAAATACTAGATTACGATTGGTAAAAATCCATATTTTCCAACTGTCAGAGACAGGGGAGAGAGCTAAGAAGGTCTCATCCCTTTAACCTTCCTCCCAGGTCAGAAAGGAAGTGTCAGAGTGAACATGTTCAAATGTTTATAGCAAACAGACACAAAATTACCCATCCCACTTTTCCTGTAAGGTCAGTGAAGTCCTAGCTCTCTGTCCATTTAGGACTGACATCACATCGTGTTCATAACAATCATCTAATGGCAGGGTAATTTAATCATCTGGTGAGATTAGGGTAACAAAACTGTCCTAAGCAGCATTTATGCATCAAGCTTAAGACAGAGTTCACAACACTGATCCTTCTAGGTTCTTATACCATGTTCATGCAAGGATGGGAGAATCTCTGCATGATTTCCAGACAGTCCACTTTTGTTGAACTCTACCAACTTAACAAGTGAGAGGCCAACTTTAACACCTTTAATGCTGATTACATGATGATTGGACATAATATACTGGTTATTGTAGCTGCCTCTGGTGTGTGACTCTTGATTGGATGGGGTCTTCTAAATGTAAGCTAACCATCTGAAGACTAAATTTCTCACTTGGGTAACTGTTTCTAGATACAGAAACACACACACACACACACACACACACACACACACACACACAGAGTCTATGCTAAAGTATGTTAAAGTTAGTTTCAGATAACAAAGAATAAACCAATCAGAAAGCAAGGTGATTCATGTAAGTCTGCATAATCAATTATGACAAATAGGGTGAAACCTAATAAATATCTTAATTGTTGTCATAGCTATCTCTTGATCTTGTTTTTTGGAAAGCACCTGGATCGTTGGCAGCCTGCAATTATTTACATTAAAGCATAAAACTTCCATTTCAAAATTCTCTCTCTGTTTCTGAATATGATTGTTTATAAAATAATAAAGCAATTCCTATAATTTTATCTAATGAATTTCAGCTAAACTCTGATCAATTTAACAGAGTGGAACATTATATAGCATGATTTAGTTAAAAATAACACAAGCACAACTTCCACGAACCAAGCAAACATGAACATTTTCTCAGAAAATAAATATTATTTAGGTCATTCAGTTTGATTTCACTGTTTGAAAGGAAAGAGCATCCTGTGCAAGAAATGTTTGGGGGGGGCAAATAGTGAAGTTTCTTATGAACTCATATTAATTTTTGACCCTAGAAGTAAACATATTAAATGATTAATAGCTTCTCCAATTTGACTAACAACATATCGGCAAAGCTTTTATGAAAATACTATTGAATTTAGTGTTAGTAACTTTGTATGTAATGTGGAGAAAAGCTTTAAAAAATTTTATTCTATTTTCAAAATTTAATTATACCTGCGTTTGACTTTCAGTTACTCTGCTAGTTAGCTCTACTCCCTTAGGAATTTCCTCAGTGTTACATAACGTTTAAGAGATTTCCAACGAATGTTAGTGGCAACTTATTTTTACTGAGTAGTTACTCAAGGTACTTGCACTTATTTTATTATCTGGTTTTCCTCCTAATAACTGTGAGATTATGATCTGCATTTTACAGATTAGCAAGCTAAGGTACAAATAAGTGTGTGAGACCACATAGCTAGTAAATAGCAGCTCTTAGATTTGAATCCATAATAAATAAATAAATAAATAAATTTATTGGACAAAAAGTAAATGGAGTAAAATGCTCCAAACTAAAGATATAGAGTGGCTGAATGAATATGAAAATAAGACTTGGGACTTCCCTCATGGCCCAGTGGGTAAGACTCTGTGCTCCCAATGCAGGGGGCCTGGGTTCGATCCCTGGTTGGGGAACTAAATCCCACATGCCTGCCCCATCTAAGAGTTCACATGCCGCAACTAAGAAGTCCGCATGCCACAAATAAGAAGTCTGCATGCAGCAACTAAGAAGCCTGCATGCCACAACTAAAGAGATCCTGCATGCCACAACTAAGACCTGGCACAGCCAAAATAAATACAATAAATAATAAATAAATTTTTAAAAAAGAAAATAAGATAGATATATATATATGCTGCCTCCAATAGACTCACTTCAGATTTAAATGCACACACATACTGAAAGTGAGGGGATGGAAAAAAGAATTCCATGGAAATGGAAACAAAGAGAAAGCCAGGGTAGCAATACTTATACCAGGCAAAATAGACTTTAAAACAAAGACTGTAACAAGAGAAAAAGAAGGACATGACATAATGATAAAGGGACCAATCTAACAAGAAGATATATCAATTGTAAATATGTATGCACCCAACATAGGTGCACCTTAATACATAAAGCAAATATTAACAGACATAAAGGGAGAAATTGACAGTAATACAGTAGTAAGGGACTTTAACATCTCATCTACATCAATGGTTAGACCAACCAGACAGAAAATCAATAAGGAAACAATGGCCTTAAACTACATATTAGACCAGATAGACTCAATAGATACATGTAGAACATTCCATTTAAAAGCAGCAGAATACACATTTTTTTCAAGTGCACATGGAACATTCTCCAGGATAGATCACATCCTAGGCCACTAAACAAGTCACAGTAAATTTAAGAAGACTGAATTCATAGCAAGCGTCTTTTCCAACCATGCCAAGCTATGAGACTACACATCAACAAAACAAGAACAAAAACTTGCAAAAATCACACATACTTGGAGGCTAAACAGTATGCTACTAAACAAACAATGGGTCATGGAAAACATCAAAGAGAAAATAAAAAATACCCGAAGACAAATGAAAATGGAAACACAATGTTCAAAAATCTGTGGGTTGTAACAACAGCTGTTCTAAGAGGGAAGTTTATAGTGTTACAATCTACCTCAGGAAATAAGAAAAATCTCAAATAAACAATGTAAACTTACATCTAAGAAATGAGAAAAAAGGAACAAATAAAGCCCAAAGTTAGTAGAAGCAAGGGAATAATAAATATCAGAGTGGAAAAATAATGAAATAGAGACTAAAAAACAATAGAAAAGATCACTGAAACTAAGAGCTGATTCTTTGAAAATATAAACAAAATTAACAGATCGTTAGTCAGACTCACCAAGAGAAAAAGAGAGAGGGCCCAAATAAAGTCAGAAATGAAAGAGGAAAAGTTACAACTGACACCAAAAACATATAAAAGGGTCATAAGATATTACTATGAACAATCACACGCCAATAAAATGGACAACCTAGAAAAAAGGAAACATTCTTAGAAAGTACAGTCTCCCAAGTTTGAATCAGGAAGAAACAGAAAATATGAGCTGACTGATTACCAGGAATGAAATTAAAACAGTGATAAAAAATCTCCCAATAACAAAAGTCCATGACCAGATGGCTTCATAGGTGTGCTCTAGCAAACATTTAAAGAAGATTTAACACCTATCCTTCTTAAACTATTTTAGAAAAGTGAAGAAGAAGGAAAGCTTCTGGACTCATTCTATGAGCACCACCCTGATATCAAAACAAACAATAAAATGACAAAAAAAGGAAAATTATAGGCCAATATCCTTGATTAACATAAACATAGAAATCCTCAACAAATATCAGCAAACCAAATTCAACAAACACATTACAAAGATCATGATCAATTGGAATTTATCCCAGGAATGCAAGGATTGTTCAATATCTGTAAATCAATCAACGTGATATACCACATTAACAAAATGAAGAATAAGACCCATATGATCATCCTGATAGATGCAGGAGAAGCATTTGACAAAATTCAATATCCATTTATAATAAAAAAACTCAACAAAGTGAGTATGGAGGGAGCATACCTCAACATAATGAAAGCCATATAAGACAAACCTACAGCCAACATCATACTCAATGTTGATAAGCAGAAAGCATTTCCTCTAAGATCAGGAACTAGACAAGGATGCCCACTCTCACCACTTTTATTCAACATAGTATTGAAGGTCCTAGCCACAGCAATCAAACAAGAAAGAGAAACAAAAGGAATCTAAATTGGAAAAGAAGTAAAACTGTCACTGTTTGCAAATGACATGATACTGTATATAGAAAATCCTAAATACACCAACAAAAATGATTAGAACTATGCATGAATTCAGTAAAGTGGCAGGATAGAAAATTAATATACAGAAATCTGTTGGGTTTGTATACACTAACAACAAACTCTCAGAAAAAGAAATTAAGGGAAAAAATCCCATTTACAGTTGTATCAAAAAAGAATAAAATGCCTAGGGATAAATCTAACCAAGGAGGTCGGAGATTTTTACTCTGAAAACTATAAGATATTGATGAAGGAAACTGAAGATGACACAAACAAATGGAAAGACACACTGTGCTCATGGATTGGAAGAATTAATATTGTTAAAATGATCATACTTCTCAAGGCAATCTACAGATTCAATGTAATTCCTATCAAAATACCAATGACATTTTCCACAGAACTAGAGGAAAGAATTCTAAAATTTGTATGGCACCACAAAAGACGATGAATAGCCAAAACCAAAGCAGGAGATATCAGACTCCCTAATTTCAAACTATACTACAAAACTACAGTTATTAAAACAGTGTGGTGCTGGCAAAAAACAGAATAGAGAGTCCCCAAAAAGCTATGTTTATGATTATGTTTATATAATCAATTAGTATATGACAAAGGAGGTGAGAATTTACAATGGGGAAAGATAGCCTCTTCAATAAATGGTGTTGGGAGAACTGGACAGCTACATACAAATAATCAAACTGAACTACCTTCTCACATCATATACATAAATAAACTCAAAATAAATTAAAGATAAATGTAAGACCTAAAACCATAAAACTCCTAGAAGAAAACAGAAAGAAGACACAGGCAGTGCACTCTTTAGTGTGTGGTCTTAGCAATATTTTTTTGGTGTGCACTTCTCCTCAGGCAAGGGAAACAAAAGCAAAAATAAACATTGAGACTACCTCAAACTAAAAAACTTTTGTACAGTGAAGGAAACTATTAACATAACAAAAAGACAGAATGGGAGGAGATACTGCAAATGATATAACTGATAAGGGATTAATATCCAAAATATACAAAGAACTCACACAACTCATCATCAAAAAAAACCAGACAATCTGATTAGAAAATGGACAGAGGACCCGAATACATATTTTTCCAAAGAAGACATACAGATGGCCAAAAGACACATGAGAAGGTGCTCAACAGCACTAATTATTAGGGAAATGCAAATCAAAACCACAATGAGGTATCACCTCATACCTGTCAGAATGGCTATTATCAAAAAACAACAAATAACAAGTATTGGCAAGGATGTGGAGAAAAGGGTACCTTCATGCACTTTTGATGGGAATGTTAATTGCTACAACCACAATGGAAAAAGAGTATGGAGTGTCCTCGAAAAGTTAAAAATAGAATTACCATATGATCCAACAATTCTACTCCTGGGTATTTTATTCCAAAGAAAACAAAAACACTAATTCAAAAAGATATATGCACCCTATGTTCATTGCAGCATTATTTTCAATAGCCAAGATATGGTAGCAATCTATGTGCCCATTAATAGATAAGTGGATAAAGAATATGTGGTACGTGAATACAGTGGAATATTACTCAGCCGTAAAATGAATGAAATATTGCCATTTGCAATAACAAAGATGGATCTGTTTCTCTCAAACAGAGAAAGACACATACTGTGTGGTTTCACTTGTATGTGGAATCTAAAAAAAAAAAAATCATGGGAACAAATATAACGAAACATAAACAGACTCATAGATACAGAGAACAAATTGATGGCTGCCAGAGGGGAGGAAGGTTGGAGAAGGAGAAAGATAGGTGGGGGAGATAAAGAGGAACAAGCTTCCAGTTATAAAATAAATGATTCATGGGAATGTAATTTATAGCATAGGGAATATAGTCAATAATATTGTAATAACTCTGGTGACAGATGGTAACTAGATTTATCACGGTGAACATTTTGTAACAAATAAAAATATTGAATCACTATGTTATACACCTGAAAGTAATATAATGTTATAAGTCCATTATATTTCAATAAAAATATATAAAGTGCATTTTCCCATTATGCCAGTTTCCTATAGGCACCAACAACCTATAACCACTTTTGTCTGAATTCTCTGCTTACGACTTTTCAGACTTCAAAGTGTGATATTTATTCTGGCACTAAGACACATCGGGTCTTGATTTTTGGTTGAAAATTTCAGGAAAGTTTCCCCATTCTCTAAGACCTTACCCAAAACTAAGATGAACATATTTTTCTAACACTTCTCTTTAATTGGTGAGCATTTCCTGGTTCACCCTTCATCAGCGCATTTGGTTTTTTGGGGTTTCCAGTTTTCAGTTTGAATACCTGACCCTACCTTGCACCTTGCATGGACTCTAGGCTATATCTCCAGTAACCATTTTGAGGCATTTTAAAAGCAGTCATTCCAAAAGTATACATTCCAAACAGAAGAGCCTATCAAATTCCCAGGAGTTCTTGTGAAAAATGCAGATTCTGATTCTGTAGGTCTCCAGTAAGGTCTGAGATTTTTAATTTCTAACACGCTGCCAATGGGTGTTGATGCCGCTGCTCTGTAGACCACATTTTGAGTAGCAAAGCTCTGGACCTCAAGGGATTAGCATATGTGACTAGCAAAGCTGCACTCGCCACCCCACCCCCATGCTTGCCAGTCTCCGCTGATTTGCACTTTTGTGTTTTTGAGCAGTGGGAGATTTTCCTTACTTTCTTGCCAGCTCATGAATGCACTAAAAAGATGTTTAAAAATCTTTTAAAACTGAGCAGGTTTAAGTGTTTTCTACTAAGAAGGTTTTTTAAGGAATGAAGTTCTAAAAAAATACTTATACTTTGTGTCTAGCTGCATGTGTGGAGAATTTGAATTTGTGTATTTGTTTAGATTTAGACCTTTGGATGGGCTTGCTGTAAAAGAGCAGTAGTATTTACATATTATCTCATCTTAGTGTCAGGGGAAATTAAAATTTCTTTTTTCAATTCTGTTGATTGTCTGCAAAGCAAAGTCTGGAAAATAGCAGGCAGTAAAAATTCACATTAGAGTTGTTAAGATCTTACAACTTGGAGTCGGAAACATAAGGATTCCAAGTAGATCCTACTACATTAAAGCTGTGTGACTTTAGGAAAAATACTTTTCGAAGTTTTAGTCTCCTTATCTGTAAAACAGGCTTAAAGGAGTTCTTACCTTAGAGTGTTTTTGAGAATTTAGTGATAGAGTGAAGCTCTATTATCATAAATGTTTAAGCATTTGCCCTTTTAAGACACATAGGAATGTTTAGGGTAAAGGGACTATTGTGATTATATTAAAGAATGATTACGAGACTTCCTATTCAAAAGACAAAAATAGCACTCAAAATTATAATTTTAGTAATGATTTCAAAATTACCCATTATGTTCATATTCTGGACCTGTGTTGTCCAACATAGTAGTCACTAGCCACATGTGGCCGTTTAAATTTAAATTAATTAAAATCACATATAATTTAAATTTGGTTCCTCATGTACACAAGCCACATTTCAATTGCTCAGTAGCCACATACGGGCAGTGGTTACCACATTGACCAGGGCAGACATAGAATATTTCCATCATTGCTCTTGACCATATAGATAAAAATTATTGTTGATAAATACAGGACAAAAATATTGTACTATATTTACAGATGTTGTAATTACTGGTTAGTTTCAGTTTTCTTCCTGAAATGACTGATTTTTGTTGCTGTTGTTGCTGTTAACTTGTTTTTAAACGAAGTCAGTGATTCAGTTTATGAAAAGAAAGCTTAAGAATTAAAGAGTCTAAAAAAAAGAACAAACTGTCATTTCTGAAGTGAAACTAAGCCTTTGTTTCTATACTGTCATCTAATTTTGCTTAGGTTATTCTTTTTTCTTAATGAGAAATGGTGGCTTCAGGGGAGCCACAAATATGTGTCACTCGGTTATTGGACCAAGAAGCAACAAACATATTTATAACGCAGTGTAAACAGGCTTAGAGCAAGATATTTAACTGGAAAGTCAGCATATGACAAAAAAAAAAAAAGAAAGGTAACATAAAACCAAATAGTGGGGAAATTTCCAAAGTTTGCAAGGCAGCTTGAGGTGGCAGGAACAAAGAAAGGCGAATTCTTGGCTGTGTTTCTAGCAAAATAGATAATACATCAAATTCAGGGCATTGTTATCAATTTGACCTGACCTAGAGGAAGTATTGGATTGGTCATTACGGAATTCCTTAAGGAAAAGAAAACAGATTTGGAAAATATACCGTTTAGGGAACACCATGAAGGTGACTGTTGCAGAGATCTAGTATGTTGAGGAGAAAGACTAAGGAAAGGGATCTTATTCTTCGAGGAAAGCAGTTCACTTCATAATGATTTAATTAAGTAGTGAAAATGGGAAAGGGGCTCGATTATTAAAATTGATCTATAGATCATGTTCACACTTGTACAAAACACAGCTGCTGAAAAAGAGGAAAAGATACATTATAGTGTATTAAAGAAAATACTGGAGAGTAACTAGATTTGGACACAGTGAAGTTAATAAGATAACAGCATTGGAACAGTTCCAACTGTCCAATGTAATCATCACAACTATTTGATCGGAAACAATGTCAATAATGTATTCAAATAATCTTGAGCTTCCTACTGCAAATAGATGCATTCCCCAGCTTAATCTTATTCACATCTCCCCCAAAGATTGCTTGATCAAATGATGTAATTTGCAATAGTGTAAGAACTGGAATTTATTATTTCGGTGATATCTAGCTATATTCAAATATTCATTAATTTGAAGAGAATGAAACTAGCGACAACAGGATATCCTGTGTGTGCTGATTTATTTTCAATTTCAAACAGTTAATTAGTGGTAGAGAGAGTCCAGGTTGCAAATGACTTCATTGAAAACTGAACACCATGTTCCTGGAACACAGTAAGTGCTCAATAAATGTGTGTTGCAAGCATCCCTTCTTCTGTATTAATACTTTCACTACATATATCATGGGAAGCACTTCAGAGACTAAAGAGAGAGTGCAAATGTGCTTTCACAAAGCCTTCATTTCAAGAAAGTTAGCGAACAAGCTACAGAACTAGCAGGGTTCTTCACAAATTGTTAAGTATACATACAGCTCAAAGGAAATTGAATTTACATTTTGAAATTGTTTCATAATAAGAATTCAATTTGCAACCACGGTGGTTCTTCCTACAACTGTCCTATTCTTAAAACATTTATGTTGGGACCGGTGCTAGGTCTTATCCACCTTTATAGCTATTCCTTCCTTCTTTTCATATGATCATGGCGTGTCTGTTACACACAATAAGTGCTTATGATACATGCCTGTTTAATTGAAAAAATGGCATTGGGGCTTCCCTGGTGGCACAGTGGTTAAGAATCCACCTACCCAACATTTGGCAAAAGCTTATTAAATCAAAATAAATAAATAAATAATCCACCTGCCAACGAAGGGGACACGGGTTCGAGCCCTGGTCCGGGAAGATCCCACATGTCGCAGAGCAACTAAGCCCGTGCGCCACAACTACTGAGCCTGAGCTCTAGAGACCACAAGCCACAACTACTGAGCCCATGTGCCACAGCTACTGAAGCCTGCGTGCCTAGAGCCTGTGCTCCACAACAAGAGAAGCCACCACAATGAGAAGCCCGCACACCGCAACGAAGAGTAGCCCCAGCTCGCCACAACTAGAGAAAGCTTGTGCGCAGCAACCAAGACCCAATGCAGCCAAAAATAAATAAATAAATAAATAAATAAAATTTTAACAAAATGGCATTAAAAATGCTCCTGGAAAATCACTGTACAGCAAGACTGCCCTTTTGACGTGCTAATCCATTTTAAGTATGAAAATAAAATATTAAATAATTTTTGTGTGTCTCTAAAAAGGAAACTATTTGATACTTAAACATAATTATGCACAAAATTCCCTTGACAAGCAAAATTATTTTCCAGTGATTAAATTAAATCAGAAGACCTTATGGAAAACGAAAATAGCTCAACCCAGGTCACTTGTCAAGACTCCTGACATGCTTGTTCTGCTTTGTATACTTATATCTACTTTTATGGACTAACTGAAATAACAGTTGTGAAAGATACTCTAGCAATTTTAATCAGTAAATGCCCAAAGTGAATATTCTCATTTTAGCAAGGGCCCCAGGTTTTGAGAAAATTGTTTGATCTCTCAGCTTGATTCAACACGCAGATATTTAGGTTAATTCACTTTAGTCCATGAGAAAATTTTAACAAAGATAATCTGTTTTATCATTTGCAACAAATATTTATTACTGCTCTCAGTAACCCAGTCAAATTAAGAAAATGTAGTGGGTTTCATTTTCTGCATCACTTTGCTCATTAGTGAGCATATTATCTTGTATAAATGCAAAGATAAAGTGCTTTAAAATTCTACTTTACATAAGAGCAGTAACATCTTCAAGCCATTGAAACCTTTTAGCAGTTGAAGAGGAAACTCTATCGCTCAATATTCTGATTTTTAAACAAATGAAATAAAATACCTTATTAATATTCTGTCACATCTTAGAAATATTCAGTAAGATTTATGGTCATTTTCTCACCAGTACTATGATCTTGCTAGTTTATATATTTATACATATTATATATTCATCATATTAAGGAGACTTTTTTTTTCTTGAGGTCTTGCACCATCAAATTTTAAAGGCCTTTTCATAATTACATCAACTTGTTATTTTTCACATGCCATAGAATTTTCTTCTCTACTAGGACAATGGCAACAAAAAAAGATTCAAACCATTTCAAAAATTACCATGGAGGTAAGAAAATGTATAAGGTGAGTAACGTTTTCTGTGTGTAGAAGAAAGTGTGCTGTGTGAAGTGTTTTTGTATATAAATGGTCTGAAATCTGATCTGGAAAGAGAAGGCAAATAGGCCGATTGAGCCACACGAAGTATTTTAAGGGAATATTCGAGGCTTTCACAATGGTGCACTGCTGTGACTTTCCAGTCTATTTTGATTATGGACTTATACATCTGCACTTTACACACTAAAAAAGCACGTAATAGATCTTCCAATTCTCTTATCTCAGCCATTTACGTGTGGCTGGTGAGGAATTGAATTGCTGGAGCTGATAATGTGAAAAAAAAAATATTGCATATTCAAATAACACATTACTGGTAAAGAAATGCCTTATACTCTGGGAACAGGGCAGAAGAACTGAGAGGACCAAATGAGGAAATGAATAATGTTTTAAAATTTGGTGAACATTTCATGAAGTACCAATCAGTTTGGAGAATACACTGAGTGAGTATTTAAACTGCCATTTTTCCTCTCATTTTCCAACATCCCCAAGTGACTTTCAAATGCTTTCCTTTCAGTTTTCCAATTGTTCATATACTATATGTGAGGTACTATTGTAAAATCAATTTTAAAAATGTTGTTAAACTTATCCCACAGTTCAAAAGCATCTCCTCAAAAATTATCAAAAATGTATAATGCATCTATTATGATGGTTTAAGTGAGGAAATAAACATAAACCCTTGACTCCTGTAAAGGAAAATGTGCAAGGTGCCTAAATGGTAACTTTGAGCTGTAGGATACAGTTCAAATACCTATATTTTGACACAAGACAACTAGGAACATGTTGTATTTTGGATATTTATATTAGGTTCTACCCACACACAGAGTAAAAGTGAACTGGAACTTTACTCACTGAGTACATCACAGTGCTCTGTGTCCTGGGCTGGCCTCATGAATTAGACCACTTCCTACCAGGGCTGCTCCCTGCTCCCGCATTCAAATCACTTAGGAATGAGCCCTGAGACAGACCTTCCTACTGTGGAGAGACTATTCCACCCCTCATACTGTGGCAAGTTCCACATATTGACCACTGGCCTGCTGGAAAGAATTCTGTATTAATCAGGAACATACAAAGTTTATCACTGCCATCTAATCTTATATCTTATGCTTCACTTCAATAACGCCAGAACAAAAAGTCAAAATGGAACATCATAAAGCCAGAAATCCACAGGTTTTCCTTTCCAACACTGACAAGAAGGTGTTTCCACAGATGGTGTGGTCTGGCAATATCATCTGGGTGATTGACATGTTTTTTAAATTTTTTAACTTGCTTTTGCACTGGGCTATCTATTGATTGTGCCTGCATGCTTCCACCCTATTGTCAGGTCTTCCAGACACAATCTGTCTTCTTCTTCTTTTTTATTTTTATTTTTATTTTTTTTTTAACAGAGTGGACATGTGACTTGGCAAATTTAACATGTATCATTTCAAATATTCTTGAATGATCACTGATACATAGTATAAATCTGAATCATTCCTGTTACTTCTTACAAGGCATGTGTTCCAAGCCAGTCATTTATCCAGCAGCAAACCTGGTCAATAGCCTGAAAAACATCCTCTCAGTTCAGCAATGTTGGCTGCTTCTCTCATTGCCTGTGTTGTCACCCTTTTAAGATGATAGTCTTTCTTTTCTTTTCTTTTTTTTTAAAGGTCCATCAAGTGAGATGTAAAACAATGAAAACTGAAATGGCAGCAAGCTAGGGATATGATGTTACACACTGTGGATGGCACGTGTCTCTCTATGGATCCATGAATCAGGATAAACTTAACTGTGTTAGCAATTTGGGGATTATGGAGTTTCAGGACATATCCCTTGAAAACTCTGACAAGCTGCTAGCCCTCATCTCCATCTTCAAATCAAATTTTTCCCTATGCACAAAATGCCCCCTCTCTGCTTCTTCTTTTGCTTTACTTTTCTCCTTATTGTTTTATTTTCAAGTACAAGTGAGACAAGAATATATTATTCCTTTAAAATATTCAAACAATACATCAATATACAAACAATGTCAAAGTTCCCATCACCACCTCCTCACTCCTACTTTGCTGTCCAGAGACCACCACTTAGCTGTATAATCTGTGTCCTCCAGGGCCCTTACTACTCAGTTATATGAATAAATTTACTCATAGGTACATACACAACCTTTTTATTTTTTTACATAAATTGGATTCTAGTAGAATGTAAGTTCCGTGAAAGCATGGACTTTATTTGCTCTTGATATATCCAGAAGTCAGAGAAGTGCTTGGTACATAGCAAGCGCTCCTTAAATATGTGTTGGGTGAATATAACTTGCTTTTTCAACTTACTGCCTTGGTGACTACCATGTCAGTACCTGGAGCTGGATCCACTTTATTCATTTTTTCACACATATGCACAGGATACTACAATGTGCATGTAAGATAAATTATTTACCCACTCTAAATCCTGGTTTTTACTCTGAAGTTCAAGCATCTCCTTTGAATGAATCCTCCTCTGTGCACAATGTCTTCTTATTGTATCTGACAATACAGTCATTTTGTCCCTCATTTACATGATATCTTTTGGGGTTATTAGACCCTTGGAAGTGTTTGCCTTAGATTACGTGTTTCTGAAGGGAAGAGACTGTGTCACTTACTTTGATAGAAAAGCTATCCTTGGAACAGAGAAAGCCTAACAGACATTTAAAAATGAATAACTGTGAAATTTAGGCAGTAAGGCACATTGATACATATCTACTTAGTTGGTGACTGATGTCTGGAGGAACAGTTGTACATAAAATATATTTGGTGGGGAAGATTACTATGACTTTTATTACATAGTCATAAAAACTATGACTTTTTTTTTTTGACAGATGGCTTAGAATTAAGTCGACTGTAGTTGCTGAACATATCTGCAGATCTAGAACAAGGTGGACAGAAAACTGGAATTGCCTCTTTCAAATGCTATTATCTTTAAATATTAACTTATACTCTGTACCTCCCACTTTCCTCATTTAGGAAAGTTGACAAGAGCATATGAATTTTTTCAGATGATAAGAGTTGCCCTTGTGTTTGTAACTTGCTTACTGGACATTTTTAAGACATCCCAAGTAATGCTCAACCGTATTTGTTAAATTCTGCAAAAATCAGCATTTTGTTTCAGATTGTATTTAAATTAAATAGAAAGTAGGATGATGAAAACTGGAGAAAAGTGTGAACCTTTCTTACAATGACATAACACTTGGTAAGCTCAGCAAGTATTTTTTTATGAACTTAAATAATGATATATCCACACCAAAAACAATATTCTTATCCCAAGGTAGGAGATTGTTTCTGTCTAATAATCTCAAAATATTGCCTTGGTTGTAATTGTTTTCTTGACATAAAAATGATTGAGAATGAGCCAATAAAATTTGTTGCTGAAAAGGAAAACATTAAATTAGGCTCTGACTTTTAGTAAAATAGGACCATATGGTACATTTAATTATAAGTTGAGGAGATATCTGAAGTTTTAATTTAAGTATTTTACTTACAACATTAGCTCAACTCTTCTGCCCAGATGTCTAACATCAAGCCACAGTACCACATACAGAAAAACAATGCAACAGAAAAAAAAAACCAAGACTGATGAATCATATACTTATTCCACACATCAAAAAGATGTAAATCTCAAAAAATTCATTAAATGAGGTCGTCTCATAATGAATTCTATTTCTTCCCCCCCACCCCAATGTACGTTAATTATGTAGTTTGTGGTGTTGTTGCTTTTGCTTTATTTGTCAGCCACATGAGTCTATCATGGAATTTGGGATCAGAGCCCTGGGTACAAATGCTTGTCTTGCCACTTCATTTGTTCATTTATTTGTTCATTCATTAATCACTCAACATATATTAGTGCCTACCGTGTGCCAGGTATCGGTCTAGACACTGGGTCCACAATGGTGAGCAGAAAAAGGCAAGATGCCTGTGTTCTTGGAGCTTAGAGTTCAGTTACTAGGACCTAATTAGACTTCGACAAATTATTTACCATCTCTGAGCCTCAGTTTCTTTATCTGTAAAATGGAAAAAAAGGATACCTACATCACAGATTTATTGCAAGATTTAAATAGAGCAATCATATATGTAAAGAAAAAGCATTGTGCCTTTTGCAGAACAGATACTAAAAAATGCCAGCTGCATTCCTTAGCCTCCCTCACCCCTTTCCTTGAATGAACAAAGAGATCTTTAATCACAGTAAGCCAGCATCCTCAGAAAACACTGCTATATTGTACAGCTTGAGGGTGGCATATACTGTCGCAGATGGATACCTTCTTGCCAGGACAATGGAGATTGATGAGGAGAGGAGGGGGAGGCCTGAATGCGGGGCTCCATCAGGCAGTTGATGGATCCTATGATCCGTGCACCTCTCATTTTGCTTGGTTTGAGGCAAGAGGAGCAGGGCCAGGAACAGCTGAGCAAACAAAGCAATCCTGATCATACTTGCGGTAATGGTGACAAACTCAAAGAAATAACATCAATCATTTCAAGCAATGACTGTCTCCTCAGACTGTGTTCACCTGGACTAGAGGAGGAAAATAAATAAGTCTGCCATTCAATACTCTTGAGTAAAAGCTCTTTTCAACAGGGATGGCTTTGTTGTTCTCTTATTACTCACTCTATTTTATCCCCAATACTCACTCTTCTTGTTCTACATTTACTTTCAGCATCATAAAGCTGACAGAGCATATGGTAAAACCTACTTATTGTGTGGCTTGTCCAGCGAATTATATTTATTCCCAAATTCTGGAAGGTGCTCTAAGCAAACACAAGAGGAACCCACATATCCCTCATTAGATCACCAGTAGGCAGAAACCTTAGCCTTCACTTGAAGAAAGTCCACTCTAGTAACCTGAGGAGCATCTCACCTCCAAAGAATTTAATCAGGGATGCTGCCCCCAATTGTGGTGCATTAGTATTTTATGGTCCTGCTTCCTGTGTTCTAATGCCTGGTGAGAACGTCAACCTTCTCCTTCTAGCTAGTGGAGAGATGCTCTGGTAAGCCAGAGTGGGCGCTGCTGTTGCCTGCCTAGTACTTTTCCCCTGGTTTAACAACACTAGTACTTTATTATTCACAGCATCATTAATTAATTAATAAGACAGTTGGTGATGATATTAAGGAAGCTGGAACCATTTCCGTTTAGATCGACACTACTCAAGACATTGGCACAATTGATGTTTGTTCAGAAATAGTAGAGGATGGCAGGGAATCTGGAAGAGAATAATAGATGGCTAATTTGGACTCAACTAATTAGAATATCATCACAGTTTGGATGGGGCGTAAGTTAGTATTTATCTTTTTACAAGTATAAAAATGATTTCTGAAGCAGTGCCATGAAGCAGTGATTCTCAGTGGGGATAGGGAGCTAGAGCAGAATCTGTTACCCAGAAGCATGCCAGGTTTGAAAAAGTATATTCACTACATTTATTTCTTACATAAGCCAGAAAGGAAAGCTGGATAAAACTTCCTGACTGGGAGAGATGGAATATATAGAATATAGAGTAAGAAATCAATGTAGAAGGCATGTATAGTGGGAACAAAAAGTCAAGAAATACTTTGAAAGTACAAATTAAATGTTTGGAAGAATATTTAAATTATTCATGAGAGAAAACTATTTTCAAGAACTTCAGCAGCATGTATTATATATTTTTAAAAGTCCTGGTTACCATGGATTTTAATAACTGGTATAGCAAAATCTCCCTTTTTATTTTTTATTACTTTTAAGCCTAGTTGGAGAAAGCACTGTAGTACAGCAGACAGGGTGCTATCGAGATGTACTGGCTTTGCTGCTATGCTGCAGTTAAATTCACTGAACGTTTTTGAGAGCATACTGAGTATGTGTTCTAGGGCTTAGGAGAGCCTTACTTCTTCCTTGAACCTCTTTTCTCATTGTAGGTTCCAGTGACTATTGTTGTGTACCAAGCCACCCCAACACCACTTTGTGACATAAAACACCATGGCGTTCTGCTCACAGACGTGGGTCAGGAGTTTGGACAAAACATAGCCTGTATTACTTGTTTCTGTACCAGAAGTCTCAGCTGGGTAGTCTCAAAGCCTAGGGGTAACTTGAACACTCAGGACAGGGATCTTCCAGAGGCATGTTTAGTCATATGTCTGGTTGTTGACACTGGCTGTTGATTGGGCTGTCAGCACACTATTAACCAGAACACCTATGTATGGCCTCTCCACATGGCCTCTCTAGGTGGATCAGTTTGGGTTTCTTCACAGAATAGCAGCTGAGTTCCAAGAGTGACTGTCCCAAGAGCCAAGTCAAAGTTGGCCATGAAAGATGCATAATATTACTTTAATCTCAGTCACACAAGCCTACCTAGATTCTGGATGGTAAAACATGAACCCCATCTCTTTATGGAAGGAATGTGGAAGTCACATTGTAATAGCAGCTGTGAGATGGGAGATGTTGCAAACATCTTTGGAAAATACAGTTAATAAGTTTAATAAATGGGTGGTGAAGAAAAGTTTTGACTATTAAAAATGAAGATCAGAAGATTAGTGGTTTCCAAGCGGCTGTAACATCATAGGAAATAACTGTATTTCTTCAAGAAACATTATGATTCCCTTCCTCCCTAACACCCAGGAGGTGACTGGTTTTGTTTGGAGTATACTATAATTATCTTTTTGGGTTGGTGGGGCATAAGGTTTTCAAAAACTCTGGTTGATAACAATACATCTCTTGGTAATTATCTTTCTTAGGAAGAAGTCAGCCTGAGGTCAGCATGGGATTTGCATCCTGCCTCTACCACTTATTACCTGAATAACCTTGGACAAATTACTTACCCTTTCTTTGCCTCAGCTTCCCTGCCTATAAAATAGGAGATAATAATAGTAACTACTTAATGGAGTTGTTTTGAGAATAAAAAGGGATAATTCATGTGAAGCAATTAGCACAGTGCCTGGAATATACTAAGCACTCAGTAAATGACTGATATTATTATTTAGAAGTATAGCTTAAACTAACTCTAAGTATTTATTTCACTAAGTGCTTAATAAGCATAGTTGTTATCCAGGGCAATAAAAGGGATTTTGATAGGAGGTATGTTAGAAGTGATGAAAGGGGTATATGGGAGAGAAACTGGAGGAAAAATGTTTAAAGAGTATTTTTCAAACTGAAGTATAGTTGATTATACTAGTTTCAGATGTATAACATAGTGATTCAATACTTTTATAGATTATTCTCCATTTACAGTTATTAGAAAGTATTGGCTGTATTCCCTGTGTCATACAATATATCCTTGTAGCTTATTTATTTTATACATAGTAGTTTGTACCTCATAATCCCCGACCCCTCTTTTGCCCCTCCCCCCTTTATTTTAATGCAACATTGCTGTTGGTGTGCAGGACTAACAATTTTCCCTCTCTCCACTGAGAATCCTCAATGAAACGTCCATTTCCCATTTACGTGCTGTGTAGTTGCCTGTATCTTGTGGCTACAATAGAGGTGCTGAGTCTTGCTTCAAATGGAAAGAGAACGAGACAGAGGCAGCCTTGAGAGATCTCGTATTCGCATTCTGTTTATTCTGTAAGAGTCCTTTCATGGGCTACAGAAGGGGAAAGGGCAGGTGCCCCTCAATCTCCTACCCTTGCCTCAATCAGAGCTATTATTAGGCTTTTCTCTCCTCTTATTTTTATGTTGTACATAAAAGAGCCCTCTCATCTATGAGGACAGACATTATTTGAAAACCACTGGGTCTACAGATTGCTCCAACTATGATAATTTTGAGATCTTGTTTCGTGTGTTCTTGAATATCATGTTTAAAGTTTTAGCTTCAATATCTTGGAGCTGTATGTAGCTCAAAGTGAAGATTTTATAAAAGTCAATTTTTAGATTATTAATAGCACCATACATTATCAAAACAAAAGTTTACATGAATATGAGAATTTGTCTTCCAATAAAATTTGAGGAGAGAACAAAGAGTATGTGAGAATCAGATCCTTTTTTTTTTAATCAAAACAAGCTCCTCCAAACACACAAACTCATACAAATCTACCACCACCAAAAGATTTAGCCATATCATTACGAGTGCTTTCCATATAAGCTTTTTTTTTTTTTTTTGCTACACTTAGTGCAATGGCTTTGTTCTGTGCCAATTTAGTTAAACGGCAGCTACTTTCTCAAAATTCCCTTCCTTGTGTGATTTTCCGGTTGGAACAAGAGAGATTTATGGGAGATTTAGGAAGTGGAAACGGAGCAGCAGCCAGTTTTACACTGTGCAGGTCAGCGTAGGGTACAGGCCACTTGAGCAACCCACGGATACTGTGGCTGATTTACCAGTTCACATTGATGGTGTAAGGCAGCACCCAGACTGACAGCTAACCAGCTCCTAAACCTCTTCTCCTTTGGTTTTTCTGAGCTCTGGGCCAGATGTGCTCGCACCTGACAGACTACTCACATCATCAAAGGTGAAGGCAGTGAGAGACAAGTGGGAGCGGTCCCCGTTGGTCCTTCCTCTCCCTCATTGCCAGCTCAACACCAATCACAAAGGCAACAACCTTACGTAGTTCTCTTAACCAGTTTCCAATAATTGCCCAAGGTCTGATCTTTTTAGTAACTCCATCCCATGACATCAGGATGAGGTTACTTCTTTGCTTAAAGCTCAACTGATAACACCTAGCACCATGTTTCTTAGCTATTTATAAGCCACACCTCTACAATCTTTTCTCACTTCTCTTCTACATATCACCAACAACTACGAAGATTTTATACAGTATATTTTCAGTACATTATATAAAATCAAGAGGCACTGAGATCTGACTCCTGGCTACTTCCTCACTTGACTTTTTATCTTCTTCCACTCCCAGCCTAAATTCCAAACATACTGATCTCCTCAGTGAGCCTCAAACCTCCTTAAATGGCACTCTCTTCCATCTCATGATGTTGGCAATGTGACACTTTCCTCCTGTTATTTACATGGCTGGCTTCCTTTCTCACTTTTCGAATATTTACTTAAATATCACCACTTACGAGAGAACTTTCCTTCCCTTCCCTTTCTTTCTATGTGGCCCCTCCAAACTTCCCAATGGTGTCTATGCTGGATTGCCTTTTTTCTTCTATAACATGCATCCAAATTCTTATAATACATTTATTTTTTCTTTAGTATATTATTATCCATCTCACTCACTGAAATGTACATTTATCATGGCAGAGACCTAACCTTGTCTTATTCTCAATTGTATTCATTTCCTAACACAATGTCTGAAACACAGCAGCCTTTAATTGGTGAATAACTAAATTAATGTATTAACATAACAGCCCAGTCATGTATGCACTTGGAATCACTCTATCCCCTTAGAGGATAGAAAACGAGTTTTCAAGTCACCATCCTCTGCCTTTGATAGGTAGTAACTGTGTAAGTTAGAATTGAACTTGTCAGGAGAGCTATCACGAGTTTCCAGGTTCATGCCCACATTCTAAGTCATGTTAGAGTCTTGACTTTGGAAATTAAATTTAGCAGTTAGGGTATATATCTCTTCTTTCCCCAAAAGAATTGTCTTTGGAATGAGGTTTCTTCTGATGGAGGTGGTAGTTAAAAAAATAAATCTTAATAGTTATAAAAAACGATCATATATCTTGGTTGTGATGTATGACCTAGTCCAAAACTGCCTGATAAAATGATACCAGCAGCCATTGCACATGAGAAAATACTAACAACCCTTTATTTCTTCCTGAACATTATTTATAGACATATGCTTTTATAGAGGCACTGTGTCTAGTTGGAGATGTAAGAAAATACAACTCATCTCCCTGGGTCCACGTAGAAAATGGAAATGGTACTGTCTGATCAACTGTGCTATTTCTGATGCTCTCCAGAGTCACGTATCTAGAACAGAGCCAATAAAAATGAAAAAAAAAAAGTCACACCTACGCCTACTTAGATCCACTCATTCTCTCTTTTTAAAGTTTTCATGTCTATTTCTATTGTCTATCTGCAAAGAAGCCAACTGCTGTTGGGCACTTGTTTCAAAACAGAAGGAAGAAAAGAGCTAGCTGCTCTGAAAAGGTAAAATATATGTTCCAACTATCAGTTAGGAACCTTAATTCACTCCTAAACTACCTCATTTCCCTCCATTAAATATCACATCATTGTGTCTTGAAATTCTCCTTAATATATTTTGCCACATTGATATAAAAAAATTAAGTAAACCTTAAAAAGGCTCTCTTCCATATGAGAGCATAAATTCTAGTAGAGATTCTAGTAAGGAGATGATTATGTTTTTTTCTTATTTACTATTGTGAAACCACAGCCTCATACAGTGCCTTTCACATAACATGTTCAATATGAGTTTGTCAAAGGAATAAATAAAGTGTGTCCTTAACAAAATATTACCAATGTGGTTCCTTTTTACATACATTTTTCCTTTTCCACCTTCATTTCTACATGAAAATGGAGTGGCAAAAAGTCAGACCCTTGCAGAGTCTTGAGAACGTCAGCACAGATGTTAGAAGACCCTCTGCTAACACATAACACCATTACATACATGTAGCTATAATAGTGGTAACACAGTCATCTCTAAATCTGAGAAAACAGCCTTAAATACTTGATAATATGCTTAGCCAACAAAGTGGCTGTGTATCAATTTTCTTCTTAACACTAAAAACATCAAAGAGGCTTAATTCTTCATATCATGGCTCTTTCTCCATTGAAGGGGAAAAACCACATCAATTCTTCAACAGAACAATTTCCCTTAACTTTTCCCTTAACTTTCCCTTAACTGAAATTATCTTAAATGTTTTCTCTGACCTCTTTTTTAAACTTTCAGCCTTGAAAATAAGTAGGATGCCTGGTAGACCTAGTCAGAAAGGGAGGTGAAGAAGTGGGACAAGTCAGGATATGGCAATTAATCATACCAGTAATTAATCATACCACCTAGGGCACTGCTTCCAAATTTGGCTAAAGATAAGAATCACCTGGAGCATTTAATAGGAAAAAAAAATACTGGCTGCACTTGAGACCTACTGAATATGAATTGCTAGGGGTAATCTATATATTTGATATATATCCCTTAAGGATTCTTATTGCCAGCCAAGCGGGGAAGAAGGACTGCTCAAGGTAGCTTAGGCTTGGGGACAAACCCAGGTAGAGGTTATAGGAAGCTGTTTAATAAATAATGAAGGACACAGCACATAGAGTACAGATAATTAACGTAGGCACATCTGCTACACCAAGAAGCCAAAAAGAGACAAAACATGTTTCCCAGCAAGTTACCATGATATAGTGACAATAATTGTGGCATAAGGATATAAGAGTTCTAGTCAGATAAACGAGTTCATTTGTTCTTAACAAGAATTTATAATCTTGCATTTCTTGCTGTCTAATACCTGCAAATAGTCATTCTATCGATATTTACAGTTTTAAAATTTGCTTACAGTGATGTGATGAGTTTGAATCACCTCCTCTGTCAAAGCCAGACAAAATCTATAAGCTAGATCTTGGCCTCTGAGATGTTCACCAGCAGGTTGCAGGGGTGGTGTTGAATGGAAGAATTCTAATCCTATGGCTAAACTGGTAGATACAAGGACTGGACATAGTTCTCAGAAAACAAAAATAAAAGCAAACAAACCAAAAAAGCCAAAACCCAAACAAATGTTTTTTTTTTTTCTAAGCAAGTTAGCAAAACTATGACTCATGAATCAGAGAAATATCAAAAATGACCTAGTTTTTGGAGATCTGTTAGGGGGCAGGGTTTAGACTCAGGAATGAGACCAAAACCCAATTATCTGCATATGAACATGCTGAGTTACCAGCATATTACGATTGATTGTGAGTCATTCATGTATTTAGCTGGAGGTTCTTTAATTCCCTGTAAGCACAGAGATGGTGCTAAGGCCTGGCATGACATTGTTTCCACAGGTGAGTATCAAGTGGCATTAGTGCTCAACGATCAAGGAGGCATGGCCATGGAAATGTATAGGAGATGTGTTTTTTTGTTGATGACACCAGGTAGTCTGATTTTATTAAGAGAGAGAGATTTGAATAATAAGCTAATCGTTGTAGTGACAGACAACCGTTTTGCTGAACTGGAATTTACAATAAAAAAGTAGTCAAGGAGAATTCCCCTTCTCCTCCACATCAAAGATTCACTCAAGTAAAGAAGTAAATTCACTCAAGTAATTAACATAGTGCTTATTAATTATAGACTTCTAAAAGCTTTTATTTTCAAAGTTTAGAAGCACTACTGATGACCTTAATATGTCTTATTATGCACATCTTTACCTTCACTGGGGAAGAACAAATTTTAACTCTGATCTGCTAGCTAAAGGTATTAAATAAACGAGCATTTTAAATGGATGGTTCCTAGGCCACATTTTTTTTTGTTTGAGTGTGTGACAGGAACAACAACAAAAAAATAACAAGAGTTTTCAAAAACTCCATTGCTCTTCCTGGTAAAAGATTATTTGCAGGATTCTCTGTATCGTATCCTGTCTATTCTAGGCCTTACTGTGCACACTGGGAAGGAACGAGGGCTGAACAAGGGAAACAGACCAGCGGTGAGATCACATTCGCAACAGTAGAAGGTAACTTGTGGCAGAAAACTGAGGGTTAAGAGAAAGGAGGAGCAAGAAAGTGGATATTATTAAAAGGAGCTGACACTTTTTGAGCAACTACCATTTACCTGGCACGCTTGTAAATACTGTACAGGTATCAGTTCATTTACTTTCATGACAAGCCTAAAGGTAGGGTATGAGGCAATATTAGTTACACCCAATATTCTATTCCCCCCTTCTTTCTCATTAAGAGTGCTTCCGTTCTGTTTGGGGGGCAATAGTCCAGTGAAAATTACTCACTGTACAAACTTCCCTTGCAGCAGTTCTGGACAATGAGGTGTAAATGAACATCAGCTGGGGACTTTGGGCAGAGCTTTTACATTAGATACCAGTGCAACTCCTTCCTTCTTCTTTCCTTCCCTTGCCTTAAATACAGACATGATGGCTGAAGATGCAATAACAATCTTGTGAAGATGAGAGAATGGCCCAGAAAATTACAAAGCATAGACCCTGACATTGTTGAGTTCCCAAACCAAGGCCAACCACCATCTATTACCACACTTCTTGTATGAGAAAAAGATAAGCAGTCTTGTATAAGCAATGGATTACCTTTTCTTGCAGCTGAGTTCATTGTTAAATACTACTGGTAGCCATCCTCACTACACAGCTGAGAAAATTGTGTGACAGTCAATTTAAATAACTTGCCCAAGTTCACACAGGTAGAAAGCAGAGACAGGATTGATGAGGGGGCTTATCTGGGCTGACTTGAAGAGATGGATTTTAGAGCTTGCACTGGGTGAGAAAAGTGTTTGGAGAGCATCTCTAGAGATTATGTGAGATACTGAGAGTGATACTGTGGGGAAATAAGATTTTTAAGAAATTTTGCTTTCTCTTGTAAATATGTTTTCCCTTTGGCATTTCTTTCAGAGAGACTGGGGTACGGATTTAGATAGCCTTTATTTACTTGGTTGTTGGACTATGGTTCATATTTTAATGACATAATACATGAAAAGAACATAGTGCATGGCTGGCATGTTTAAAACATTCAGTAAAATTAGTTGTTACTAATATAATAATGATAATCATGAAAACACTGTGCAGTCTTCAAGCAAACCAAACTGGCTGTCTGTGGGTTAAACAAAGTCCTCTGCTAGAGTGCATTTGTATGGAAATCTTTTATTGACTAATAACAGGAACAAAGATTCAGGTGAAAAACAACACTGCATGCGTAAACACACAACACACACACACAAACACACACACACACAGAGCCCGTATTTGCTATTAAGTCAGTTGACTGGGTTTATCTAAGTTTAAGAAACTAAATAACTTGAAAGTATCTTCATTTCAAAATTTCACACAAGATTATAATGCCATATTTAATGATACATATTACCTTGGTAGAATCTAAAGCACTTATGATTCAACAAGTATTTGCCTATATGTATGAAATCTTATGGATAGCAGCTAGATGAATTAGACAGTATTTCTTCCCTGAAGAATCTCTGAGCCAAGTAGGAGATGGTATGTGTTATAGTATGTTCACACCATATGTTTTACTTTTATATAAGATTCAGATCTGTTCAGTTTTAATATTAGAAAGATTTAAATAAAGATATAATTGATGCATTATGGAAATTCAGAAAAGTGAGTGATCAACTATGCTCAGGGGTAGTAAAAGTTCTTAGAGAGGTGTTCTCTTTTGAGCTGGAGGTTGAAGGGTACATTATGCACAAATAGAGTTTAACAGAGAAAAGATAGGCATGAAATGCATAGTATATTGTACAAACAAGGGATGGAGAATGCTTAGCAAGTGTTCATTGTTTGTTGAAGCTAAATTGTAGAATGTTTGGAAAGATGCACTAGTTTACACTCTTGGGAAAGTTAAGAAGTAGAGTCTTACTTTAGTATAAAATTAGGATTCTTTTGGCAGTTGAGGAAAATAACCACATTCATCTTTTAGGAAAAACAAACAAACAAACCTGAGGCAGCAAATGTGAGGAGCTTACCAGCTGAGAGATGAGATGTGGGAACAATAACCACCATGTTTGTTTAAGCAAATGGTTTTCTTAGAGCTGTTTACATGCCTAAATGTTATAGAGGGCTACTATGGAGTCCGTTTTCACGCATGAGAAAATTGTGGCACAGAGTGTTTGAATTACTTCCCCTACATCACATAGGTAGTAAGTAGAAATAAGATAGAGGAGATAAAACAGTAAGTATCTTTGAGATGATTAGGGTTATAACTAGTACGATATCAGTGGGACTAATCTAAGAAAGCTGAAGGAAGTTTTGGAAAATTTTGTAGGAACTGACAGGACTTGCAAAGAAAATCCAACCTGACCTGGAGGTTTACATTCTTGGTGAATGTAAACTTGGTGAATACAGGAGAAAATGCATTTTTCTCAGGGAGGGGGGCATCCATTGGGAATGTTTGGACTCAGGTGAAAGGTCACCGTAATACAGAAATGACCAGTGTGGAGGTAAAAGCCAGTGAATAGGTATGAGCTCAAGTGTGGAACAAGAGATGCAGAATGGAGGAAAGAACTCAGGAAATGGAGAACCGGGGACATTTGGGAATGTTTATATATAAAGGGATAGGTGAAAGAAGATCCTTAAATATGTCATTGGGTGAATTGTTGCTTCCCTTTTTCTATGACGTGTCATGCACGATGAAGTAGATTAAACACGGCTGTTTTTGTTAAGACAGAAAATCATCATGCATAATCATTCAGATTCTTGATTCAGGTATTTTTCTGATTATTTTGTCATACATGCGCACTTTTAAATTAGCTCTCAAGGTATCTCATCTGAAAATGACCCAATTTTCCAGTGAAAATTGTGGTCTGATTTCCAGGGGAATATTTGCTAAAAATGAGGAAATATCACCTGAATAAAACGAAGATACATTTGCAATAAAGCTCATTTGCTCAAGAAAAAAAAAAAAAGAAAAAGAAAGAAGCCACATTTGTTCTATACATTCATCAGAGTGTGTCATGATGGGAATATCAACAAGAGGAAGCAGGTGTTTTGTCCTAATACACCTAACAGTCTGTCAGGGTCACCGTGACTGAAAACAAAACCACGCAGAAGAGCCCTATCCCTCCCTCCCCCATTTCCCCCTTAAAAATAATTCTTGGAGATTGTTTAAGGAACTAAAGCCACCTCTTCCATTTCTATACTGGGCACAGAGAATTTCTCCTGGCCTGGCTTTGAATACTTAATTTCTGGACACATCTGTTCCTCTTCAGGAGTTAACTTTTAAAAGTAACCTTTCAGAAGATGAAAGGGAGGCATGAAACATTTTCATTTCCTTGAAGAATCTCATTTCTCTTCTCTCAGGAGACAATTGCACCTGGGAGCTGTCTGGTTCACATTAAATGTGAGATACTTGTCTCATTTAAAAAATAAGAAAGAGGGAAAACAAGGTGTTTTGTAAGCAGACACACAACTTAAGCAGAATTTCTTTTAATTTGGGCCAATTAGTTGACAAGGAGAGTATAAGGTTCGTGTTTGTTTTCTTAAAAAATTCTCTACCTAGCTACATACTCCCCAAACATCGAAAATCCCAAACACATTTTCCAAGTCTAACTTTCATGTTTACCACCTTGTTTTCCAACATTTGTACTGTCTCACTTAAAAAGCAGGAGGAATAATTGCAAACATAATTATGTAATGAAGGGACCCTTTGTGTGGAGTGTAGTTAATTACAGCTGCCCAGTTATACCTCTAAAGGCAATCCCTGATATTCTCTCTTCCCTCTGTCCTTTAAAGGCATTATTGAAAATTATTGCAACATATTGATTTTAATATAATTAGTAGATTCAAATCAGATGATATATCAGATCATAACGAATGTGATTTGCAACTTACCCTTCCCCACCATTTGTGATTTAAGAATTTGGGGAACTCCTGGGACAATAATATGCGTTGTTTTCACATTAGTCATCCCACATAAATCTTACAGGGCCTACAAGACAAAGAGGGGATTACTGACTTCTAATCTTTACTAGGAAATGTCTGTGGTGGGCCAGATTAGCAGTCATAAAAGTATTGCCCCTTAGGTTTTTTGCTTGTCTGCCTAACAGGAAGTATTGAATAATAGCATTTTTTATTTTAACATCTTTATTAGAGTATAATTGCTTTAAAATGGTGTGTTAGATTCTGCTGTATAACAAAGTGAAGCAGCTAGACATAAACATATGTCCCCATTTCTCCTCCCTCCCACCTTCCCTATCCCACCCCGCTAGGTGGTCACAAAGCACGAAGCTGATCTCCCTGTGCTATGCAGCTGCTTCCCACTAGCTATTTTACATTTGGTAGTGTATATATGTCCATGCCACTCTCTCACTTAGTCCCAGCTTACCCTTCCCCCTCCCTGTGTCCTCAAGTCCATTCTCTATGTCTGTGTCTTTTTTCCTGTCCTGCCCCTAGGTTCTTCAGAAACATTTTTTTTTTAAATTCCATATATATGTGTTAGCATACGGTATTTCTTTTTCTCTTTCTGACTTACTTCACTCTGTATGACAGACTGTAGGTCCATCCACCTCACTACAAATAACTCAATTTCATTTCTTTTTATGGCTGAGTAATATTCCACTGTATACATGTGCCACATCTTCTTTATCCATTCATCTGTTGATGGACACTTAGGTTGATTCCATGTTCTTGGCTATTGTAAATAGTGCTGCTATGAATATTGTGGACTCTCCTTGAAATATGGTTTTCTCAGGGTATATGCCCAGTAGTGGGATTGCTGGGTCATATGGTAGTACTGTTTTTAGTTTTTTAAGGAACCTCCATACTGTTTTCCATAGTGGCTGTATCAATTTACATTCCCACCAACAGTGCAAGAAGGTACCTTTTTCTCCACACCCTCTCCAGAATTTATTGTTTGCAGATTTTTTGATGATGGCCATTCTGACTGGTGTGAGGTGATATCTCATCATAGTTTTGATTTGCATTTCTCTACTGATTAGTGATGTTGAGCATCCTTTCATGTATTTGTTGATAATCTGTATATCTTCTTTGGAGAAATGTCTATTTAGGTCTTCTGCCCATTTTTGGATTGGGTGGTTTGTTTTTTTGATATTGAGCTGCAATGAGCTGCTTGTATATTTTGGAGATTAATCCTTTGTCAGTTGCTTCGCTTGCAAATATTTCTCCCATTCAGAGGGTTGTCTTTTCATCTTGCTTATGGTTTCCTTTGCTGTGCAAAGGCTTTTAAGTTTCATTTGCTCCTATTTGTTTACTTTTGTTTTTATTTCCATTTCTCTAGGAGGTGGGTCACAAAGGATCTTGCTGTGATTTATGTCAGAGTGTTCTGCTTAAGTTTTCCTCTAAGAGTTTTATAGTGTCTGGCCTTAAATTTAGGTCGTTATTCCATTTTGAGTTTATTTTTGTGTATGGTGTTAGGGAGTGTTCTAATTTCATTCTTTTACATGTAGCTGTCCATTTTTCCTAGTGTCACTTACTGAAGAGGCTGCCTTTTCTCCACTGTATGTTCTGGCCTCCTTTGTCAAAGATAAGGTGACCATATGTGCCTGGGTTTATCTCTGGGCTTTCTATCCTGTTCCATTGATCTATTTTTCTGTTTTTGTGCCAGTACCATACTGACTTGATTACTATAGATTTGTAGTATAGTCTGAAGTCAGGAGCCTGATGCCTCCAGCTCCATGTTTCTTTCGCAAAACTGCTTTGTTTATTCGTGGTCTTTTGTGTTTTCATACAAATTGTGAAATTTTTTGTTCTAGTTCTGTGAAAAATGCCAGTGGTAGTTTGATAGGGATTGCATTAAATCTGTAGATTGCTTTGGGTAGTATAGTCGTTTTCACAATGTTGATTCTTCCCATTCAAGAATATGGTATATGTCTCCATCTGTTTGTATCATCTTTAATTTCTTTCATCAGTGTCTTATAGTTTTCTGCATACAGGTCTTTTGTCTCCTTAGGTAGGCTTATTCCTAGGTATTTTATTGTTTTTGTTGCAATGGTAAATGGGAGTATTTCCTTAATTTCTCTTTCAGATATTTTATCATTAGTGTATAGGAATGCAAGAGAATTCTGTGCATTAATTTCGTATCCTACTACTTCAACAAATTCATTGATTAGGTCTAGTAGTTTTCTGTAGCATCTTTAGGATTCTCTATGTATAGTATCATGTCATCTGCAAACAGTGACAGCTTTACTTCTTCTTTTCTGATTTGAATTCCTGTTATTTCTTTTTTTTCTCTGATTGCTGTGGCTAAAACTTCGAAAACTATGTTGAATAATATAGTGGGGAGAGTGGGCAACCTTGTCTTTTTCCTGATCTTAGTGGAAATGCTTTCAGTTCTTCACCATTGAGAATGATGCTGGCTGTGGGTTTGTCATATATGGCCTTTATTATGTTGAGGTAAGTTTCCTCTATGCCTACTTTCTGGAGAGTTTTTTATCATAAATGGGTGTTGAATTTTGTCAGAAGCTTTTTCTACAGCTATTGAGATGATCATATGGTTTTTATCCTTCAGATTGTTAATATGATGTATCACATTGATTGATTTGCATATATTGAAGAATCCTTGCATCCCTGGGATAAACCCCACTTGATCATGGTGTATGATCCTTTTAATGTGTTGCTGGATTCTGTTTGCTAGTATTTTCTTGAGGATTTTTGCATCTATGTTCATCCATGATATTGGCCTGTAGATTTCTTTCTTTGTGACATCTTTGTCTGGTTTTGGTATCAGGGGGATGGTGGCCTTGTAGAATGAGTTTGGGAGTGTTCCTGCCTCTGCTATATTTTGGAAGAGTTTGAGAAGGATAGGTGTTAGCTCTTCTCTAAATGTTTGATAGAATTCACCTGTGAAGTCATCGGGTCCTGGGCTTTCGTTTGTTGGAAGATTTTTATTCACAGTTTCAATTTCAGTGCTTGTGATTGGTCTGTTTATATTTTCTATTTCTTCCAGGTTCAGTCTCAGAAGGTTGTGCTTTTCTAAGAATTTGTCCATTTCTTCCAGGTTGTCCATTTTATTGGCACATGGTAGCTTATAGTAATCTCTCATGATCCTTTGTGTTTCTGCAGTGCCAGTTGTTACTTCTCCCTTTTGATTTCTAATTCTCTTGATTTGAGACCTCTCCCTTTTTTTCTTGATGAGTCTGGCTAATGCTTTATCAATTTTGTTTATCTTCTCAAAGAGCCAGCTTTTAGTTTTATTGATCTTTGCTATCGTTTCCTTAATTTCTTTTTCATTTATTTCTGATCAGATCTTTATGATTTCTTTCCTTCTGTTAACTTTGGGTTTTTTTTTGTTCTTTCTCTAATTGCTTTAGATGTAAGGTTAGGTTGTTTATTTGAGATGTTTCTTGTTTCTTGGGGTAGGATTGTATTGTTATGAACTTCTCTCTTAGAACTTTTGCATTTTGTTGTATCCCATAGGTTTTGGGTCATCTTGTTTCCATTGTCATTTGTTTCTGCGTATTTTTTGATTTCCTCTTAGATTTCTTCAGTGATCTCTTGCTTATTTAGTAGCGTACTGTTTAGCTTCCAGGTGTTTGTAGATTTTACAGTATTTTTCCTGTAATTGATATCTAGTGTCATAGCCTTGTGCTTGGAAAAGATGCTTGATATGATTTCAATTTTCTTAAATTTACCAAGGCTTGTTTGTGACCCAACATATGCTCTATCCTGGAGAATGTTCCATGAGCACTTGAGAAGAAAGTGTATTCTGTTTTTTTTGGATTGAATGTCCTATAAATATCAATTAAGGCCATCTTGTCTAATGTGTCATTTAAAGATTTTGTTTCCAACTGCTGAACAACCGACGACAGGAAGACACTGGAACTCACCAAAAAAGGTACCCCACATCCAAAACAAAGGAGAAACCACAATGAGATGCTGGAGGGGTGCAATCACAATAAAATCAAATCCCATAACTGCTTGGTGGGTGACTCTCAAACTGGAGAACAGTCATACCACAGAAGTGCACCCACTGGAGTGAAGGTTCTGAGCCCCATGTCAGGCTTCCCAACCTGGGGGTCCGGCAATGGGAGGAGGAATTCTTAGAAAATCAGACTTTGAAGGCTAGCGGGATTTGATTGAAGGATTTCAACAGGACTGGGGGAAACAGAGACTCCACTCTTGGAGGGCACACACAAAGTAGTGTGCGCATCGGGACCCAGGGGAAGGAGCAGTGACCCCGTAGGAGACTGAACCAGACATACCTGCTAGTGTTGGAGGGTCTCCTGCAGAGTTGGGGGGTGGCTGTGTCTCACCATGAGGACAAAGACACTGGCAGCAGAAGTTCTGGGAAGTACTCCTTGGCGTGAACCCTCACAGAGTCCACCATTAGCCCCAGCCAAGAGCCCGGGTAGGCTCCACTGTTGGGTCACCTCAGGCCAAACAACCAATAGGGAGGGAACCCCGCCCCACCCATCAGCAGACAAGCAGATTAAAGTTTTACTGAGCTCTGCCCACCAGAGCAACAGCCAGCTCTACCCACCACCAGTCCCTCCCATCAGGAAGCTGCACAAGCCTCTTAGATACCCTCATCCACCAGAGGGCAGACAGCAGAAGCAAGAAGAACTACAATCCTGCAGCCTGTGGAAGAAAAACCACATTCACAGAAAGATAGACAAGATGAAAAGGCAGAGGGCTATATACCAGATGAAGGAAAAACATAAAACCTCAGAAAAACAACTAAATGAAGTAGAGATAGGCAACCTTCCAGAAAAAGAATTCAGAATAATGATAGTGAAGATGATCCAGGACCTTGAAAAAGAATGGAGGCAAAGATCGAGAAGATGCAAGAAATGTTTAACAAAGACCTAGAAGAATTAAAGAACAAGCACACAGAGATGAACAATACAATAACTGAAATGAAAAATACACTAGAAGGAATCAGTAGCAGAATAACTGAGGCAGAAGAATGGATAAGTGACCTGGAAGACAGAATGGTGGAATTCACTGCTGCAGAACAGAATAAAGAAAAAAGAATGAAAAGAAATAAAGACAGCCTAAGAGACCTCTGGGACAACATTAAACTCAACAACATTCGCATTATAGGGGTCCCAGAAGGAGAAGAGAGAGAGAAAGGACCTGAGAAAATATTTGAAGAGATTATAGTCAAAAACTTCCCTAACATGGGAAAGGAAATAGCCACCCAAGTCCAGGAAGTGCAGGGAGTCCCATACAGGATAAACGCAAGGAGAAACATGCTGAGACACATAGTAATCAAACTGGCAAAAATTAAAGACAAGGAAAAATTTTTGAAAGCAGAAGGGGAAAAATGACAAATAACATGCAAGGGAACTCCCATAAGGTTAACAGCTGATTTCTCAGCAGAAACTCTACAACCCAAAAGGGAGTGGCATGATATAGTTAAAGTGATGAAACGGAAGAACCTACAACCAAGATTACTCTACCCGGCAAGGATCTCATTCAGATTCGATGGAGAAATCAAAAACTTTACAGGCAAGCAAAAGCTAAGATTATTCAGTACCACCAAACCAGCTCTACAACAAATGCTAAAGGAACTTCTCTAAGTGGGAAACACGAGAGAAGAAAAGGAACTACAAAAACAAACCCAAAACAATTGAGAAAATGGTCATAGTAACATACATATTGATAATTACCTTAAACGTGAATGGATTAAATGCTCCAACCAACAGACACAGGCTTGCTGAATGGATAAAAAAACAAGACCCATCTATATGCTGTCTACAAGAGACCCACTTCAGACCTAGGGACACATACAGACTGAAAGTGAGGGGATGGAAAAAGATATTCCATGCAAATGGAAATCAAAAGAAAGCTGGAGTAGCAATACCCGTATCAGATAAAATAGACTTTAAAATAAAGAAACTTACAAGAGACAAGGAAGGACACTACATAATGATCAAGGGATCAATCCAAGAAGAAGATATAACATTTATAAATTTATATGCACCCAATATAGGAGCACCTCAATACATAAGGCAACGGCTAACAGCTATAAAAGAGGAAATCGATGGTAACACAGTAATAGTGGGGGACTTTAACACCTCACTTACACCAATGGACAGATCATCCAAAATGAAAATAAATACGGAAACAGAAGCTTTAAATGACACAATAGACCAGATAGATTTAATTGATATTTATAGGACATTTCATCCAAAAACAGCAGATTACACTTTCTTCTCAAGTGCGCCTGGAACATTCTCCAGGATATATCACATCTTGGGTCGCAAAACAAGCCTTGGTAAACTAAAGAAAATTAAAATCATATCAAGCATCTTTTCTGACCACAACGCTATGAGATCAGAAATCAATTACAGGGGGAAAAAAATGTAAAAAACACAAACACATGGAGGGTAAACAATACATTACTAAATAACCAAGAGATCACTGAAGAAATCAAAGAGGAAATCAAAAAATACCTAGAGACAAATGACAATGAAAACACGACAATCCAAAACCTACGGGATGCAGCAAAAGCAGTGCTAAGAGGGAAGTTTATAGCTATACAAGCCTACCTCACGAAACAAGAAACATCTCAAGTAAACAATCTAACGTTACACCTAAAGGAACTAGAGAAAGAAGAACAAACAAAACCCAAAGTTAGCAAAAGGAAAGAAATCATAAAGATCAGAGCAGAAGCAAATGAAATAGAAACAAAGAAAGCAATAGCAAAGATCAATAAAACTAAAAGCTGGTTGTTAGAGAAGATAAACAATATTGATAAACCATTAGCCAGACTGATCAAGAAAAAGAGGGAGAGGACTCAAATCAATAAAATTAGAACTGAAAAAGGAGAAGTTACAACAGACACCACAGAAATGCAAAGCATCCTAAGAGACTACTACAAGCAACTCTATGCCAATAAAATGGACAGCCTGGAAGAAACAGACAAATTCTTAGAAAGGTATAACCTTCCAAGACTGAAACAGGAAGAAATAGAAAATATGAACAGACCAAACACAAGTAATGAAATTGAAACTGTGATTAAAAATCTTCCAAAAAACAAAAGCCCAGGACCAGATGACTTCTTAGGTGAATTCTATCAAATATTTAGAGCAGAGCTAACACCCATCCTTCTCAAATTCTTCCAAAAATTTGCAGAGGAAGGAACACTCCCAAACTCATTTTATGAGGCCACCATCACCCTGATACCAAAACCAGACAAAGATACTACAAAAAGAAAATTACATACCAATATCACTCATGAATTTAGATGCAAAAATCCTCAACATAATACTAGCAAACAGAATCCAACAACACATTAAAAGGATCATACACCATAATCAAGTGGGATTTATCCCAGGGATGCAAGGATTCTTCAGTATAAGCAAATCAATCAATGTGATACACCATATTAACAAATTGAAGAATAAAAACCATATGATCATATCAAAAGATGCAGAAAAAGCTTTCGACAAAATTCAAAACCGATTTATGATAAAAACTCTCCAGAAAGTGGGCAAAGAGGGAACCTACCTCAACATAATAAAGGCCATATACGACAAGCCCACAGCAAACATCATTCTCAATGGTGAAAAACTGAAAGCATTTCCTCTAACATCAGGAAAAAGACAAGGATGTCCACTCTCACCACTATTGTTCAACATAGTTTTGGAAGTCCTAGCCATGGCAATCAGAGAAGAAAAAGAAATAAAAGGAATCCAAATTGGAAAACAAGAAGTAAAACAGTCACTGTTTGCAGATGACATGATACTATATATAGAGAATCCTAAAGATACCAAGAGAAAACCATTAGAGCTAATCAATGAATTTGGTAAAGTTGCAGGGTACAATATTAATGCAAAGAAATCTCTTGCATTCCTATACACTAATGACAAAAAATCTGAAAGAGAAATTAAGGAAACATTCCCATTTACCACTGCAACAAAAGGAATAAAATACCTATGAATAAACCTACCTAGGGAGACAAAAGATCTGTATGCAGCAAACTATAAGACACTGTTGAAAGAAATAAAAGATGATACAAACAGATGGAGAGATATACCATGTTCTTGGATTGGAAGAATCAATATTGTGAAAATGACTATACTACCCAAAGTAATCTACAGATTCAATGCAATCCCTATCAAATTACCAATGGCATTTTTTACAGAACTAGAACAAAAAATCTTAAAATTTGTATGGAGACACAAAAGACCCCAAAGAGCCAAAGCAGTCTTGAGGGGAAAAAACGGAGCTGGAGGAATCAGACTCCCTGACTTCAGACTATACTACAAAGCTACAGTAATCAAGAAAGTATGGCACTGGCACAAAAAGAGAAATATACATCAATGGAACAGGATAGAAAGCTCAGAGATAAACCCACACAGCTTTGGTCAACTAATCTATGACAAAGGAAGCAAGGATATACAATGGAGAAAAGAACGTTTCTTTGATAAGTGGTGCTGGGAAAACTGGACAGCTACATGTAAAAGAATGAAATTAGAACACTCCCTAACACCACACACAAAAATAAACTCAAAATGGATTAGAGACCTAAATGTAAGACTGGACACTATAAAACTCTTAGAGGAAAACATAGGAAGAACACTCTTTGACATAAATCACAGCAAAATCTTTTTTGATCCACCTCCTAGAGTAATGGAAGTAAAAACAAAAATAAACAGGTGGGACCTAATGTAAGTTAAAAGCTTTTGCAAAGCAAAGGAAACTACAAGCAAGACGAAAAGGCAACCCTCAGAATGGGAGAAAATATTTGCAAACGAATCAACGGACAAAGGATTAATCTCCAAAGTATATAAACAGCTCACGCAGCTCAATATTAAAAAAACAAACAACCCAATCCAAAAATGGGCAGAAGACCTAAATTGACATTTCTCCAAAGAAGACATACAGATGGCCAAGAAACACATGAAAAGCTGTTCAACATCACTAATTATTAGAGAAATGCAAATCAGAACTACAATGAGGTATCACCTCACACCAGTTAGAATGGGTAGCATCAGAAAATCTACAAACAATAAATGCTGGAGAGGGTGTAGAGAAAAGGGAACCCTCTTGCACTGTTGGTGGGAATGTAAATTGATACAGCCACTATGGAGAACAATATGGAGGTTCCTTAAAAAAGTAAAAATAGAATTACCATATGACCCAGCAATCCCACTACTGGGCACATACCCAGAGAAAACCATAATTCAAAAAGACACATTCACCCTAATGTTCATTGCAGCACTATTTACAATAGCCAGGACATGGAAGCAACCTAAATGTCCTTCGACAGACAAATGGATAAAGAACATGTGGTACATACATAGAATGGAATATTACTCAGCCATAAAAAGGAACGAAACTGGGTCATTTGTAGAGACGTCGATGCATCTAGAGAGTGTCATACAGAGTGAAGTAAGTCAGAAAGAGAAAAACAAATATCGTATATTAACGCATATATGTGGAACCTAGAAAAATAGTAAAGACGAACCGGTTTGCAGGGCAGAAATTGAGACACAGAGGTAGAGAACAAACGTATGGACACCAAGGGGGGAAAGTGGCGGGGGGTGGGGGAGGTGGTGTGATGAATTGGGAGATTGGATTGACATGTATACACTAATATGTATAAAATGGATAACTAATAAGAACCTGCTGTATAAAAAAATAAAATTCAAAAATTCAAAAAAAAAAAAAAAAAAGCTTGTGTTTCCTTATTTATTTTCATTTTGGATGATCTGTCCATTGGTGAAAGTGGGGTGTTAATGTCCCCTACTATGAATGTGTTACTGTCGATTTCCCCTTTTATGGCTGTGAGCATTTGCCTTATGTATTGAGGTGCTCCTATGTTGGGTGCATAAATATTTATAATTGTTATATTTCCTTCTTGGATTGATCCCTTGATCATTATGTAGTATTCTCCTTTGTCTCTTGTAATAGTCTTTATTTTAAAGGTTGTTTTGTCTGATATGAGAATTGCTACTCCAGCTTTCTTTTCATTTCCATTTGCATGGAATATCGTTTTCCATCCCCTCATTTTCAGGCTGTATGTGTCCCTAGGTCTGAAGTGGGTCTCTTTTAGACAGCATATATACAGGTCTTGTTCTTGTGTCCATTTAGCCAGTCTATGTCTTTTGGTTGGAGCATGTAATCCATTTACATTTAAGGTAGTTATCGATATGTATGCTACTTTTACCATATTCTTAATTGTTTTGGGTTTGTTATTGTAGGTCTTTTCCTTCTCTTGTGTTTCCTGCCTAGAGAAGTTCCTTTAGGATTTGTTGTGGCACTGGTTTGTGGTGCTGAATTCTCTTAGCTTTTGCTTGTCTGTAAAGGTTTTAGTTTCTCATTGAATCTGTATGAGATCCTTGCTGGGTAGAGAAATCTTGGTTGTAGGTTTTTCCCTTTCATGACTTTAAATATGTCCTGCCACTCCCTTCTAGCTTGCAGAGTTTCTGCTGAAAGATCAGCTTTTCACCTTATGGGGATTCCCTTGTATGGTATTTGTTGTTTTTCCCTTGCTGCTTGTAATATTTTTCCTTTGTATTTAATTTTTGATAGTTTGATTAATATGTGTCTTGGCATGTTTCTCCTTGGATTTACCCTGAATGGGACTCTCTCTGCTTCCTGGACTTGATTGACTATTTCCTTTCCCATGTTAGGGAAGTTTTCAACTATAATCTCTTCAAATATGTTCTCAGTCCCTTTTTTTTTTTCTCTTCTTCTGGGACCCCTATAGTTCGAATGTTGGTGTGTTTAATGTTGTCCCAGAGGTCTCTCAGACCGTCCTCAATTCTTTTCATTCTTTTTTCTCTATTCTGCTCTGTGGTAGTTATTTCCACTGTTTTATCTTCCAGGTCACTTATCCTTTCTTCTGCCTCAGTTATTCTGCTAGTGATTCCTTCTAGAGAAGTTTTCATTTCATTTATTGTGTTGTTCATCATTGTTAAAGTACTTCTAGGTCCTTGTTAAACGTTTCTTGTATTTTCTCCATTCTATTTCCAAGATTTTGGATCATCTTTTCTATCATTATTCTGAATTATTTTTCAGGTAGGCTGCCTATTTCCTCTTCATTTGTTTGGTCTAGTGGGTTTTTACCTTGCTCCTTCATCTGCTGTATATTTGTCTGTCTTCTCATTTTGCTTAACTTACTGTGTTTGGGGTCTCCTTTTCGCAGGCTGCAGGTTCTTAGTTCCCGTTGTTTTTGGTGTCTGCCCCCAGTGGGTAAGGCTGGTTCAGTGGGTTGTGTAGGCTTCCTGGTGGAGGGGACTGTGCCTGTGTTCTGGTGGATGAGCCTGGATCTTGTCTTTCTGGAGGATCTTGTCTTTCTGGAGGGGAGGACCGTGTCTGTTGGTTTGTTTTGGGATGTCTGTGAAGTCATTATGATTTTAGGCAGTCTCTCTGTTAATGGGTGGGGCTGTGTTCCTGTCTTGCTAGTTGCTTGGCATAGGGTGCCAGCACTGTAGCTTGCTGGTTGTTGGGTGGAGCTGGGTCTTAGCATGGAGATGGAGATCTCTGGGAGAGCTTTTGTTGTTTGATATTATGTGGGCCCAGGAGGTCTCTGGTGGACCAATGTCCTGAACTCGGCTCTCCCACTTCAGAGGCTCAGACCTGACACCCAGCTGGAGCACCAAGACCCTGTCAGCCACTCGGCTCAGAAGAAAAGGGAGGAAAAAAAAGAAAGAAAGAAAGAAAAAATAATAAAATAAAATAAAAGTTATTAAAGTAAGAAAATTTAAAAATTATTAAAAATTAAAAAATTAAAAAGTAATTAAAAATAAGAAAGAAGAGAGCAACCAAAAAAAAAAAAATCCAGGAATGATAACAAGCCCTAAAAACTATATTAAAAAAAAAAAAAAAAAAAAAAAAAAGGACAGAGAGAACCCTAGGACAAATGGTAAAAGCAAAGCTATACAGACAAAATCACACAAAGAATCATACACATACACACTCACAAAAAGAGAAAAAGGAAAAAAATATATATATATATATAAAGAAAAAAAAAGGAAGAGAGCAACCAAATCAATAAACAAATCTACCAATGATAATAAGCTCTAAATACTAAAATAAACATAAAACCAGAAACAAATTAGATGCAGAAAGCAAACCCCAAGTCTTCAGTTGCTCCCAAAGTCCACTGCCTCAATTTTGGGATGATTCGTTGTCTATTCAGGTATTCCACAGATGCAGGGTACATCAAGTTGATAGTGGAGATTTAATCTGCTGCACCTGAGGTTGCTGCGAGAGATTTCCCTTTCTCTTCTTTGTTTGCGCAGTTCCTGGGGTTCAGCTTTGGATTTGGACCCGCCTCTGCATGTAGGTGACCTGAGGGCATCTGTTCTTTGCTCAGACAGGAGGGGGTTAAAGGAGCAGCTGATTCAGGGGCTCTGGCTCACTCAGGCCGGGGGGAGGGATGGGTACAGAATGCGGGGCAAGCCTGCGGCGGCAGAGGCCAGTGTGAAGTTGCATCAGCCTGAGGTGCGCTGTGTGTTCTCCCAGGGAAGTTGTCCCTGGATCACGGGAGCCTGGCAGTGGCGGGCTGCACAGGCTCCCGGGAGGGGCAGTGTGGAGAGTGACCTGTGCTCGCACACAGTCTTCTTGGTGGCGGCAGCAGCAGCCTTATCATTTCATGCCTGTCTCTGCTGTCCACGCTGATAGCCACACCACGGCTCGCACCCTTCTCTGGAGCTCGTTTAGGCGGTGCTCTGAATCCCCTCTCCTCGCGCACCCTGAAACAATGGTCTCTTGCCTCTCTGGCAGGTCCAGACGTTTTCATGGACTCCCTCCCGGCTAGCTGTGGTGCACTAGCCCACTTCAGGCTGTGTTCACACAGCCAACCCCAGTCCTCTCCCTGCGATCGACGTCTGAAGCCCAAGCCTCAGCTCCCAGCCCCCACCTGCCCCAGCAGGTGAGCAGACAAGCCTCTCAGGCTGGTGAGTGCTGGTCAGCACTGATCCTCTGTGCGGGAATCTCTCTGCTTTGGCCTCTGCACCCCTGTTGCTGCTCTCTCCTCTGTGGCTCCGAAGCCTTCCCCCTGCCCACCTACCATTTTTGCCAGTGAAGGGGCTTCCTAGTGTGTGGAAACTTTTCCTCCTTCACAACTCCCTCCCAGAGGTGCAGGTCCCGTCCCTTCTTTTGTCTCTGTTTTTTCTTTTTTCTTTTACCCTACCCAGGTACGTGGGGAGTTTATTGCCTTTTGGGAAGTCTGAGGTCTTCTGCCAGCATCCGGTAGGTGTCCTGTAGGAGTTGTTCCACATGTAGATGTTTTTTTGATGTATTTGTGGGGAGGAAGGTGATCTCCACGTCTTACTCCTCTGCCATCTTGAAGGTCCCTCCTCTAGCATTTCCTTTTTATAAACAATAATACTGTTTCAGGTTTCCCTTATCCCCTCTTCCTTTTTCCCTTCTTGGAAAGCAGCCAGGTCTGGGCCCAGGTGAGGCCACTATCAGGTTGGAGCAGCAACCATCTTGTTTGAGAGCTGTGTGAAGAGGATGTCCTAGCTGTGTGGTAGCCTAGTGTTGTGAGGAGACTGACTGTATACAGGGGATGGAGCAAATGCACACATATTTTGAATGATAACAGGAGATGGTTTTCTCACTGTTAGGGAAGGGAGATACAGTTATGAAAATGGAAAAAAAACTAGAAAAAACCCTTCTTTCGTTGGATTGAAATGAGACATAGTGGTATGAATTTCTGTTTTCAATACATATAGTTAGATACAGAAACACATATAGGTATAAATGTTAGTGTCCCCTTGGAGGACCTGGGGACGGCACTATTCCAGCAGCAATAAGCCTGCTTAGCATCCATACCTTCGTTTCTAGAAACCATTATCCCATAAAGGAGCCAAGGATCCTTGGTGAAATGGCTGATACCAGGACTGCAATAGGAGAAGAACAAAATGAGCTGCAGCATTTTGTTGTGTCAGAAAGTAGGGACGTGTCCAAAGATGATGGAGATGTGCCAAAGGACACAGAAGGCAGATCCAAATCTGGGACAATTTGAGCAACAACCACCAGAACAATAAAATAATGATAGCAATGCATTGTAATCTATTAAATAAATGGTCCTACATTATATAAATTGAATAAAGGGGATGAAGAGAAAGTTCTTCCTTTGAGTAGGATGCCAACTAATAAATGTATTTAGAAGGAATGACAGAATTAGAAAATCACAGTGTGACAACTACCATGATAAAATCAATTCAGGGAAGAACTGCCAATAGATGGTAAAACCAGGGGGTAAAAGTGCTATGAGTAATGGGATTTTACATAATCTTAAAGTTTCTGTGACGGCAGAAACCCTGTATATCTTGTACACTTCTATCTGGGCTCAATTAATACCTGTTAAACTTAAAGAGATCTGTGAATGGTGAGATAAATAGTACTTCCTCATGAAATGCTCAAGGATCAAACGACTTGACAGTAGGTGAATCTGTACTTAGAATGTTTTTGTTCTTATTTAGGTAACAAAAAGCAATCCTTAGTCTATGGCTGCCCTCGTGAGGGAGACAATACTGATCGTGATTTGCACAATGGCTAAGGACACAGATCCTGAAGAGAGGCTGCCTGGGTTAGAATACTGGTTGTGAACTTCAGTGATGTGTAAGTCCAGACAGGAAAATTCATTTCCAAGCCTTGGGGTCTTTATATGTGAAATGGGATGATAAGAGTACTAACAGCCAGGGCTCTGGGTGATTGTAAATGACATAAATATGACTGCAGTGAAAGAGTTGGAAGAACACAGAAGAATTCACCTCTGCTGGTTTTAAGATGTATGTAATATGTACAACACACACATACACATACACACACACACATACACACACACACAGAGGATGGCAAATTCTCATGATGCAGGAAATTGTAATGGGGCAATCATGAACAAGAAGGAAAAAGAAATACTAGACAAATGTTCATTCATTAATTCATTACTTATTATTTATCCATTATTTGTTGAGTGCTTACTATATGCCAAGCACTGTTCTAAGCAGAGGGGATACATCAGTGAAACAAAATATTTAAACAGAGTTGGCCTGAACCTATAGTGTGTGTAGAAATCATGACCTCCTGCTCTGACAGTATGCATAGAAATCACTCACAGAGGTCCTGATCCTGTTGTCTGGACCGGGCTCAGGAAGACACATGTTTAATAAACACTTCTAGGTGCTTAGAGCTATTAGGACTTTTAACAGACACTAACGGACATTACTAGTAATATTAAAAAGGTATCTGCCATTATCTCATTTATTCCTTACCATAACCCTATGAATCAGGTACTATTATTACACTGTATGGTGAGTAACATGAGACTTGGAGAAATCCATGTTTTGCTCTTGGTCATCTAGCCAGCAAGAGGCAGATTTAGGATGCTAACCCAGTTCTGTCCAACAGTGAACCCAGCTCTGTGCTAGCCTGCCGCCTTAATTTCAGGAGGCAAAGCCACGGAGTTGGGAATGCCTCACAGCAGAGAGAGCAGTGCTGTGGCAGCAGTGAACAGCCTCAGAATGGCTGAGGCTCAGTGCCAATCTTTATTCCATGGGTGTCGTCCCATGCTGACTCCTGGTTAGTGAGTGTGGTTAGTGGAGGTTCATGAACACATAAGTCACTGATGGAAACTCGAAAATTATGTACCAGAAAAGATTATTAAGTGATGAATGTTAGCTGTGGGAAAAAAAAGTAAAAGAAAAAAACTTTATCTGAACACTAGATGCCACTAAGAGATTTTAATCCTATGTAAACACTTACACAATGCTCATCTTTAATCCATTATGGTGTGGGAAAGAGAAAAACTGAAAGAAATTGAGGGTCCACTACTACCCCTTGTTATGGTGTATGCAAGGTAAAATTGTAACCTTGACTGCATAAACCATGGTAAAACCTTACTGTGTTCATGCCAAGTAGGTTACTCTATGCAGTTCTTTCCTGTCACAGGCATTCTTGTTACCAAAAAACAGAGCATGGCTCTAAGCTGTATGGGTGAGGAACACATGTGGCTGAAACTCATTATTTTTGGTCTCTTTCTCTTTTTCTTTAAACCAAACTCCACACAAATATATGTCCCTCTTGTCCTCTCTCCCAGTCCCCTTTAGTCAAAGAGCCATCACTTTTTACCTTCTAATGAACAGGAGGCCTTGTCTTCAGAGGAATTCAAGAAGCTCTTAAGTTGGTTGGTTTTGTACTTCAGTCATGATAGCCACAAGCTAAAAATGTGGTCAGACTGCAGAAACAAACTCTAGATGAAGTTACTGGAGTTAATAGTGAGGATGCCATTCACACTCAAACCTCACTGCCAAGTCCTTTTTCTAAAATACATTTTGATGGTAAGGAGTCTGCTTTGAAAGCCTTATTAGGAAGGATGCAGGAAGTGAAGTTTGGCATTAACTCCAAGACATTATTTCTTAAATACCAGAATCACCTGTAGTATGTGTTAAAAGTGAAAATTCTTAGGTTCCTCCAGACAAATGAATCATGATTTCTGGGAAATTTTGCATTTTTAATGCATACTCATATTTGAGCTCCCCTGCACTGACAGTTGATGCATATTATTAATACTGCTTTTTGTGAACAATGGAAGGCAGCCATCAGGATGCCATGTTTTGCTTTTCTGCTGAGACTATTCATTAAAACAACAAAAACAGCAACAGAAGTTGTCAGATTTTTTTCCATTGCATACTATAGGCCAGATAGGTATATGCTAAGTGCTATATGTTCCTCTGAATTCTTACAACACTATAGCCAATTTTTTTTCTCATTTACAGGCAAGAAAACTGACACTGAGAAGAGTTGTAGGACCCGTCCAATGTCTCAGAGCTAATCCACAGGAGAGCTGACACTGGGACCAGGGACTGCAAGACTCCTGAAACCATACCCTTAAATGTTATACTCCACATGAACAGCTCACATTTTAAAACACTTGGCAATTTATTAATTCAGAAGAGCTTTATGAAATTCTCTCTCTCTCTCTCTATATATATAATATATATATTTAATATATATATTATATATATAATATATATATATCTGTCCCAATTTCCTGCTAATATTTGGTCTTTGACCCTGATTCCTGACACAAGTTCCTACCACCTTTGTAGATTCCACATATATGCGTTAAGCTACAACCTTTGTAATTTCCTTAGTGAGAGGTGCTTTTGTTCTAATGAGGTGACTCTTGGTGGGCTCCTAGATGTGGGCTGGTCACCAGAAAGACAAAGTCATGATTAGAAGCTTGGAACTTTCAGCACCACTTCCCTCCAGGGGAGAGGCGCTGGAAGATGAGTTAGTAACGAGCATGCCTACATGATGAAGCTTCCATAAAAATCCCTAAAGTATGAGGTTTGGAGTGTTTCCAGTTTGATGAACACATCCTTTTACCAGGAGGGTGGTGCACCCCAACTCCATGGGGACAGAAGCTCCTGCGCTTGGGATCCTTGCAGACCTCGCCTTACATATATCTTCATCTGGCTGTTCATCTGTATCCTTTATCATATTGTTGGGGCCCAGGGGAGGCTGCCTCAAAATGTGCCTCAAGGCACATTCATTATTTTGACTTAAAGTTACTTAAAAATGGCCAGTACAATATGAACACTCTTACCCTCCTTTCTGTCTCCCTGAAAGCAGAAAATAAACTTCTCATGTGAGAGGTGCACTCCCTGCATCTGTAGGTAGAAGGACATCCTTATTGCCAGAGACAGGGAATCTGGGGCCAAGAAGCCTGTATGAACAATCCTTGGCACTTCAGCTGACTTGGTATTGGTACTTTACGCCAAGACCAAATTCTGTTCAGATTCTTCACTAATTAAACACCCAAAAGCCTTAGTTTCTTTGTCCTCTCAATTCCTCACAAATTTATTGTTTCTTTGTCTAAAAAGTATAAAAATCTTCCTTCTTTGGCCAATTTTTAGGTCCTATTTCTATGAGACCTCCATGTGCACAGCTTAAAATTTCTTTTTCTCCTGTTAAGCTTTGTAGTTTCAGTTTTACTATTAGCCTAGCCACAGGAACTCAAGAGAGGTGGAACTGGTAAATGCAGGTCCATGTTTCCCTGAGATCTGTGAGCTGTTCCAGCAGATGACTGAACCTGAGGAGAGGTCATGGGAATTTCTGATCTGTAGCCAAGTCAGTCAGAAGTGTGGGCAGCCTGGGGACCCACTATTTATGCTTGGCTTCTGAAGTGGGGAGCAGTTTTGTGGGACTGAGCCCATAACCTGTGGGATCTGCACTAACTCCAGGCATTTATTGTCAGAGCTGCTTGGTGTGGGAAAGTCCACACACGTGGTGTCAGAAGTGTTTTGAGTGTGAGAGTAAAGAGCAACAACGAGTTTTTCCTTATTCAGGTTTACATACATGACATATTGATTTGCATCAGAACTGAACGAACGAGGTAGGTATTAATAGTTCCACATGACAGGCAGCTTTAGAGTGTTCCCACAGCCAGAAATTGGTTTTGCTAAGGCCAAATCTTCATATTTCTATCGCCTTGGTTTCTGGCAGCTTACTTGTATCCTTCCCATATCTAGCAGGCCAAGAGCTTTCTGTTACTGTCTTTAAACCAGGCACTATTTTGCTTTACCTTTAGTAGCTAGCTGGCTGCTGAGCGATTAGTAAGCATTTGGCCTATTTGAAAGCATTTGGTGATGACACCTGAGCCATGCTACTTGGCAGGTGAGAAGAACTGTTAAAGGTACTAAGAGCAGCCAGAGAAACCTAATAAGGCATTGTTCAGGTTTGGAATGGCAACATCTTCTCGCTCTCTCATCCTTGGAGAAATGATTCCCATTTCATTTTCAAAAGTGGAGCTAGTAGCACTGACTTTGAAAATAAACTTCAGGGAGAGTCTGAGCCCCTGGACCTCTTTCAAAGCTAGCGTTGCTTCTCTTCTCATCTGGATGACACCAAGTGTTTCATAGGAATGTGCAACATGTACTCTTCCATTTGCAATAATTCAGCATTACCTGAGATATTTGAAAAGGGCTTTATGATCATTTCAGCCCATTACTTCTCACTAACCCTGCAGTAATTCAGCACTGAAGTCATCAGGCAGATATTATTAGAGCTATTAATACCAATAATAGTGTTTAATGCTATTGTCATCTTGTCAAATGGCCTGAACCCCAAGGAGTTGAAAATGATGACTGTCGATCTATAAGTATGAAAAAATGGTTTAAATCACATTCACACTATAGTGTCTTAGGATGCTGGGAAAATGTGCTGCAGGAGATTCAGCTTTGCATGCAAAGCACCATTGTCAGATTCCCCAGATGGCTCACTTAAAAGACATCCCACAGTCTAGAAACAACAACAGCAACAACACTACACAGGAATCTCATTATAACAAGGTCATTGTCACATGCAGATACACAACAGATCTATGTTGGATACTACTTAATACAAGTTTTCCCATTACAAGGAAAAGCATTTACAGATATTCCCATGCAAATACACAAGTGATTCCACTTAGAATATATTTAAAATTTCTAACCGTGGCTTCTATGTCTCAGCAAGACTCATTCTTCTCTTATTAGTTTATCCATTGATTACGTGGTTCAGCCTTTCTGATTCTTTAACTCTGAGACTTGTGCATGCTTTTGGACTTCTCAATATGCTTTCCCTTTCCCTGGATTGCTTCTCCACCAGATTGTTTCATGATTGGCTCCTTCTTATCAAGCAAATTCAACTCAAGGGTCCTCTCCTCAGAAGAGCCTTCACTGATCATGGTAGCTAGAGTCGGCCTTCAATGCAACTGTAGAACTGTTTCTTTCTTTCTCATAGTACTTATTAACATCTGAAATTATTTGTTCATGTTTATTTTTGATGTATCCCTCCACTCTGACCACTAGACTACTAGACTGTAAGCTCCGTAAGAGCAGAGAGTTTATCTGTTTTGCTCACCATATGAGGAGAGATCCTGGAAAAAATTAGGTGCATGATAATTATAATACTTAATACTGCCTAGACCCATAAGCCAGGCACACATTGCCCTCACTGCCTCATGTGTATTAATATATTTATTCCTCACAACAACCCTGTGAGTTAGGTACTGCTACAGACTGAATATTTGTGTTCCCATCAAATTCATATGTTGAAATCCTAACCTTCAAGGTGATGGCTTTGGGAGGTGGGATCTTTGGGTGGTGATTAGCTCATGAGGGTAGAACCCTCTTGTTTGGGATTAGTGCCTATGAAAGAGACCCCAGAGAGCTAGACTGTCCCTTCTGCCATGTGTGATTACAGTGAGAAGATAGCTGTCTATGATTAAGCATGCCCTCACCATACCTGGAATATGCTGGTGCCTTGATCTTGAACTTCTCAGAATACAAAACTGTGAGCGATAAATTTTTGTTCTTCATAAGCCAACCAGTCTATGGTATTATGTTATAGTGGCTCGAATGGACTAAAACAGGTACTATTATTGTTCCCACTTTGCAGATGAGAAAACTGAGGAACAGAGAGGCTAGGCATTTGCCTAAAGTTATACAACAGGTAACAGAACTAGGACTTGAACCCATAACTTCTGGGTCCAGAAGAAAATAGCACAATGAATGTGGGGCTGAAGAAATCAATGAAATAATTAATACATAGGAACACACACATTTATACAATATGTTCAAACATTTATAGGAACACATACACAGCCATGTATTTACCGAAGTGCACTGCATTTCTAGAAGTTTAAACAAACTTATGCTGATGCATCTACATGGTACATACTTTTTCAGGTCATCTGACTGGAATTACTCATATTAACTGAGAGTGTGGGAGGAACCAAAGAAAGAAAACTCTCAAGATATCAATGTTAACCCCATGGTCATGAAGTTCTAATATAGTTGACAAGGTACCTAAGTGCTCCAAAGATGTCATAAGGTGGAGTCATTTATAATGCACAAACTAATAATGTCCTGAAATAAATTTAAAGTTACAGAAAATAGTTAATCTATTTAAAAATAAATTTCTAAGAATAGCAAGATTTATAACAATATACATTTTATAGAATCAAATAATCTAAAATTTTAAATGACCTTAAAAAGCATCTCATTCAACATCCCAAATAGTTGCACGATTTGTTGTTATACTATTCAGAGCATTTTCATTTGTATACACACACACACACACACACACAGACGAGTGTATACATATGTGCGTTTTCTCATTTGACCCCCTACATCAGATAGAAAGGCATATAAAATGATCCTCATTTTACCAATAAACAAACTGAGACTCATAAAATTTTGAGTAATTTGGCCAAGATCCACACTGCTCACAAGAATGGTTGGAGGAGAAGACTTAGAAGAGAAAATGATTAAAAATTTTTGCATGACTGCTATGTGTAAGCACTACGCTAGATGGTTTACATATGCTATTTTATTTAATTCTCACAGCAACAGTTAAAGGAGATCTTATTGGCTGTCCCCATTCACAGGATACAAATCCAATTTTAGAGAAAGAGAACAAATTGCCAAGGGTAACACAGCTAATTAACAGGAAGTGAGTGAGGAGGCAAACCCATTTCTGACTACAACACAATGAATAGTTGAAATAATGATTCAATACTCTTATGTGCATTTTGTTATTACTAATGAAAAATCCACATTCACAAGGGTAAGTCTTAGTGATAGAGGTGTAAAATATTATAGTTGGGAAGAGGACTATGTTAAAAGTGATTTTGGTCAGTGAAAACTATGTAAAGTCAATGTTTTAAAAAATTACTTGCAAATATTAATTCTAACCATTTAGCAGGAAATAGTCTCTTGTCATCCAATCAATTCCTATTTTTAAAGCCTATCAGCAAAAGAAAAGATAAAGAAAAACATTAAAGCACTCATTGGTAGGAATAGATTTTTGGAATAATTTCTTCATATGTAAATAATTTTCAAGATAGTGGAATAATTTTTGCTATTTTATCTGAATGATGAGAAAAATTTTGCTAATTTAAAAGTTGGACTCATGCAGTTCTCAGTTTTTAATACAAAAGCAAAAAGCATCATGGATAATTTGCATTTGAATCTGTGCTGTAGAGTTTCAGTTATTAGGTTGCTAGGCATAGCACAGCATGAAATCTTTTATTTTAGAGTTTAGCCATATCAACTATTTACATATAATCATATAATTTCCCCATATCGTCTTTCCAGCATTAATTCACTACCTATTCCAGTGACTGAGCTTAAAATATTTTTCTCCATTTGATTAAGATACTTAAGATAATACAACAATGTTTTTATTAGTCAAAAGTTGTTTTCTTCTTGGAAATCTAAAATGGATTTTATATATCTATATGGATATATAACTGTATATATATGAATATACACATATTGATAGCAGCTCTTTTGCCTTTTTTTTGTTTGCCCATTTCTGTTCCCCTGTAACCTTAAAAGAAGCTAATTAAAGGAATGAGATCACTAGGCAGTTTAACCTAACTCGTGACTTATGCTCTCCTGAATGAGCACCCCAACTTGCCTAACCTGTTGATTCTTTTCCTAGATTAAAATAAGTAAGAATGAAGGATTAAGTAGTTAAGGAATGACTAGCTCTCTACTCCCAACTGTCCCCTTAGCAATCCTGCAGGCAGATCATGTGGGCAAGATAACATCTGAAGAATTAGTCGGTCTGCACGCAATGGAGAATGACGCAGAACCTAACCTCCTGCCTCAATGATTCACTGAGATTCTTCCCCCTTTTTTCTTTTAAAAACTGTCATGGCTGAGCAGAATCCTTGAAGTTGGTCTCAGGACATGAGTCCACCTTCTCCTCAGATTGCTAGCTTTTCGGATTAAAGCATCTTTCCTTTCTACTGACACTTGCTTCTTGATTATTGGTTTTTGAGGGGCGAGCAGCCAAACCTGAGTTTGGTAACAATATGGATATTTATATATACATATGGATATATACATATAGATATATGTCCTGATCTTGGCTACTAGGACATTTCTTTTCTTTTCACAAGATATTAAAATCAACTGGAGAACTATCTAACATCTATCTATCTATCTATCTATCTATCTATCTATCTATCTATCTATTGATCTATCTATGTATCTAACTTCATCCTTCCTATCATAGCGGTTTAGCATTCCATAAGGAATATACCAATTAAAATGAAATTATTCTATTAAGGAAGGAAAAAATGATGTAATTTCTTTGAGCAATATTTTGTTTTGATTTGAATATATGTACAATTCAACTAACTCTAAGCTGTCATTACTTCAGAAAAATGAGTGGTGAAAACATGATAATTGTATAAGTAATATCTTTGTTCTGCTTGAAATAAAGTAGTATAAATAATCACCATTATCTTCCTTGAAGGTAGAGGCAAAGATACAGCCATTATCTTTTAAATTTTATAAACACACACACATCTGTATTGTTAAATAACTTGTATGAAAATTCTTACCTGCTGAAATGTGGATTAGTACTTAGACTTTTGAGAAAATCCAACGTCTTGCTCCTTAATTCACAGAACTTAAAAAAATTATTTTACCTGTCATATGTATGATACTGTGGACACATATGGGCTGTTCCATGGTTTTAATGTTTACATATCTCATATTCTGTCATTTTTTTTTGGAGTAAATGGTTGGAATCTTTTCTTGTGATGAAACTATCTCTATTACCAAAGATCAAAAAGACAGACTATATGGAAAATAAAACATAGAAAATGTACATGAGCTAAAAGCAAATTTCTTATAACAGGAAATGCTGAATGCTGGAACAGGTTACTTTGGTGATAAAGTTGGAATTATTTTCTCTGAAAATGATTAGAAATAGGACATGTGTGAGTCTCTCTGTGGGTTGTCTATGTCATTCTATTTCAAGGAAGGGCAGTGATTTTTATTTTTTAATGGAAATACTTTAAACTTTTTGCTTATAGAAATAAAATGTACTTATAAAATTACAATAGAAAAGAAATTGAAAAGAAATTTAATTGAAAAGTAAAGCAAACTTGGAATTCTATATTAGAGTACTACTTTGAATATTTTAGTGCATTTCATCCATGCCCCAAAATACAAGTATATTCATTAATTCATTCATTACTCCATATGTAAACAAAAAAAACATGAAGAATGTTGCTCATTATCCTGTTATACAAAGGGTTAAGTCATGATCCACTGTAATTGCCCACCAGCATTGCACCCTGAGGGAGAAATTCAGGATGGAGAAAAACAGTATGAAGAATTAGGTGTTTTGCATAAGGCCCCTAGATAGTTAAGATGCAAATCTAAGGAAGAATTTCAGTGACCCCAGATTCTTGCATCTTCCCATATATGGAAAAACATAAAAATCATTAACTTGAGATATCTGGGGTTTTTTTTGTGATTAGCAGTAATCTTTTACCAAGATGTATGCTTGACTACATGTATTTCCAAGCACCCGCCCCCCCCCCCCAAAAAAATCGTATATATACTGGCTCCTCCCCAACCTCTTCAGATCTACTGACAGGCTGTTTCCTGGGCTATAGTCCTTAGAAAGATCCCTGAATAAAACATAACCCACAACGTTTACATGGTATGTTTTTGTTTAAGTTGTGATATGTGTATATTTATTCCTTCAGCAAATGCTTATAATCCAATTCTGGGTATCAGTCCATATTCTAGTCATTGAGGATAGTGAAAAAAAAAAAAACAGAAAAGACCATGGACTGGTAGGATTTATATTCTAGAGTGAGGAGACAGAAAAAAAAATCGGCAAGCAAATTCATAGTTCGATTGATGATGATAAAAGCCTTGGAGAAAAAGCAGGGCTAGTCAAGTAATGAGTCTTGCTAATTTACATGGGGTGATCAGGGAAGGCCTCTTTATTCAGATGACTGAGGAAGAGGCCTGAAGAGACTGATGCTCCCACTACAAACGACTTAATAATTTAGAGAAAGTAAAACAACAGCATAAACCTATGTGACAGCCTCATGTATTAGGAATCCAAAGGAGGCAGGATCATGTCAGGGTTAGATGGAAAAGATCTCCTCAAATCTTGACTTGAATTTCTACTATTCTTTTCTACTAGACTCTAAGCTTCTCCAAACCTGTCTATTTCTCTGATACCAACACAATATCCTTCCTATCATAGTGTGTTGCACATAGCATATTTGTAATCTGACATCTGAGATTTTAACCTCTCATATGGAATGCTGCTCTGAGGAATAAATTTTCTATGCAACAATGGTCTAATACATCTGATACTTAAGCACACTTTCCAAATCTCTCACAGTTTATATATGTTACTATTTTTTGGTTTATACAAAGAATGAAAGTTGAGTTTTCCTAGTTAATCTTAGAGAGCATACATAATGACAGTCTTTAACTTCTTCAGGAGACTTTTATCTATTAGCTGAGAATGAAGCAACTTTAACTTTTGGGTTATTACCAGAAACACCAGCTTTCCCAAGACACAAGATTTGCTGTATTGCATTTCTCCTTCACCATGATTATACAAAAGGGGCGAGGGACAGGATGATGGCTTTAGATATGCACAGTTCAAATGGTTATGATAATACATTGAGTAGTCCACCTATTAAATACATGAGGTTGTCCATATCTATAATTAAACTTTCTTTAATGTCAATAGTTTTTATTGAATTATTCCACATATACAATTTAAAAGAAAAAAAAAACTTAGTTTCTAATGCTTCATAATAGCAATGGAAGGATATATAAAACAAAGAATGTTGCCCACCATCCAGTTCTATAAGCCACTACAGTGCTGACCTACAATACACCCTGAAAGGAATTCAAGGCAAAGATTGGGATGAGGCACTGTGTTCTGAGAATACCGGCAAAACAGGCCCTTAGATAGTTAGAAATATTTCAGGAGAAATTTTTTTATGAACCTGGATCCTTGTATCCCATAATTAGAAAAGCACTAAAACCATTAACTAAGATTATCTGTTCCTCGTGATTAGCAGCAACCTTCTATTAAGATGTGTGCTTGATTGCACATATCCCTTTGCCAAAATCATATATAATACTGATCTTCCCGCCATCTCTTCAGAACAGTTTGTCAGAGCTATCTGAGAGGCTGTCTCTCTGGCTATAGTCATCAGTAAGACACGGAATAAACTTAACTCACAGCTCTTATATATATATTTTTTTGCATTGACAGATATTAGCCCCAAATACTTTTAAATGCAGGATTCAGAGCAGATAAACATCTCCGTTTCCAGAAATAAAAGCAACACTGAGATATCAAGATCTTGTTTGTATCTCAGACGTTTATCTACATTAGTAACCAGCTTTTCAGGGTAGAGATATTCAGGTAATATTTTGGGATGGTGATTCTGTCATTTGCCTTAGAAGCCTTACCTTTAGTTACATACTTATGAATGCTTCTTAAAAATAAAGCCCTTTCCACTATTGGTGGGAATGTAAATTGGTGCAACCTCTATGGAAAACAGTATGGAGCTTCCTCAAAAAATTAAAAACAGAACTACCATATGATGCAGCAATTCCATTCCTGGGTATTTATCTGAAGAACACAACACTAATTCAAAAAGATATATGCTCTCCTATGTTCATTGTTTCATTACTTATAACAGCCAAGATATGGAAAGAACCCAAGTGCCCATCAATAGATGGGTTAAAAAAAAAAAAAAAATATATATATATATATATATATATATATATATATATACAATGGAATATTACTAAGCCATAAAAAAGAATGAAATCTTGCCTTTTGTGACAACATGGATGGACCTAGAGGGTATTACGCTAAGTGAAATAAGTCAGACAGAGACAAACACTGTATGATTTCACTCATATGTGGAATCTAAAAAAACAAATGAATAAACATAACAAAATAGAAATACAGTTATAGATACAGAGAACAAGCAGGTGGTTGCCAGAGGGAAGGAGGGTGGCAGAAGGAAAGAAATAGGTGAGGGAGATTAAGAGGTACAAACTTCCAGTTGTTAAATAAATGAGTCACTGGTATGAAATGTATAGTGTGGGCAATATAGTCAATAACTATGTAATATATTTGTATGCTGACATATCATAAGTAGACTTTATCACAGTGATCCTTTTGAAATGTATGGAAATAACAAATCACTATATTGTGTAATAGGAACTAACATAGTGTTGTAGGTCAATTATACATCAAAAACAAACAAACAAATAAACTCAACAGAAAAAGAGATCAGATTTGTAGTTACCAGAGGCAGGTGGTGTGGAGAGGGGAATTGGATGAAAGTGGTCCAAAGCTACAAACTTCCAGTTGTCTGATGGAAGAGTGCTAGGGATGTAGTGTGTGGCATGGTGAGTATGGTTAACACTGCTGTGTGTTACATGTGAAGGATGTTATGAGAGTGAATCCCAAGAGTTCTCACCACAAGGAAAAAAATGTTTCTATTTACTTAATTTTTTATTTATATGAGATGAAGAATGTTCACTAAACTTACTGTGATAATCATATCATGATGTATGTGAATCAAATCATTATGCAGTACACCTTAAATTTAGCGCTGTATGTTGATTATAATCTCAATAGAACTGGAAGAAAAAAAATAAAGCCCTTTCTTTGGTCTGATCTAAAACTCTTCTTATAGTTCAAGTCCAAAATATCTCTAATGTAATGTAACATACTCTAATGTAATGAGGGACTCATATTATGTGAGGTGACAGAGTGTTTCTGCTCCAATTCATACGGCTGAAGGGAATTACAGATGACATTTTCTCCCACCCACAATTCATCAAGCAAATGAAGTAATTGAGACCAAGAAAGATTAAGTGACTTGACCTGGGGTGGTACAAGTTTTCCATGCGAGTCAGAGACAGAACGTAGATATGTGTTCCTTATTTCAAAGTGCCTATCTAAGTTACACTGAAGTGTAGCCAATCTGAAATCATGGGCAGAAAATTTACTATGGATAACATTTCAAAGGGAGATTCCATGTAAAAGGGGAAAACAAATGTAACATGTAAATCCTGCAGCAGTCAGTTCAAATTTGTCCTTTAAAGTCAGGCAATGGCACCGCTCCATTTCTTATTATCTGGGGGTCTGGATATGACTGAAAAATCAATATGGAACCTCATCATCTTCCAAAGTTATTGAGCATCCTCTGTAAATGTGGTGTTGAAGTAAATGCTCTGCACAGCAGCCTCTTTCACAGTCTGGCCCCAGGGCCAGGGCTGCAATTTCTGCTTGAGATGTTCGCCTCAGACTGGCTTGGTGGCTGTGTCCCAACCAAGTAACATCTTGTTTCTCAGCTAAAGTTCTCATCAAAATTCCTTTTAAATTTAGTGATTCCTTATCACCAAACACTATGTTCCCAAATCTTCTAATGCACATACTTTTTTCCAATACTGCTGGCTGTTTACTTTGCATATGTCCTTGCTCAAAAGATTCTCTTATTCAAGAGACTTTCTATGATTTCACATGGTATATACTCTGACATATTTGTGCCTGGATAAGATTTCTGCTGCTTATGAAAGTGTTTCTAATCATTATTCATGGAAAAGGTTTAATTGTGTATCACCCAACTAGGATGTATTCAGGGAGTTGAACCCAATTGTAACATAAGCAGAAGAAAACATAAGAGCAAATAGATGCTGCAAAAATTACATAATGTCTCCACTAATCAAATGTAAATTAATTTTACATTAGCTCATGCTTTGGATTATCCATGTTCCATTGGCTCCTGCTGTTAACTTTTACTATCCATAGATGTGAGATTAATGCGGATTGTTTTTGTTAACATTTGACAAATGTCAAAACATAGATTCTCACTTTCTACCAGTGACCTGTCTCTGATTTTCAGCCTATGCACTCTCATCTCTGTGTGAGTTTTTCAGATCTGATCTCTGTGGGAGTCAGATATATTCACCAGGGTTTTGCAAAATAATGAAATGGAACACTGTAATGAAAGTGCACATCCCTGGTGTCAGGCTTCTTTATGAATTCCAAAATCATTTAGTTCAGTGACTGAGGTTTAGAAGTGCCTCGGATGTGATTAAATGGGGATCAGTACACTCACAGACACTTACTCCTTTTTAAATGCTCACTTTCTAAAATGTCCCTCTCTTTAGAAATGCGATTTAACATTGTAAAGGCACACTTAAGGCCTTGGAAATGTCCTTTCATAATCTGGTATGCTACCTACATACGAGGCAGCATACGAGATTATTAAAGGAAATTTAATAATCTCCTTTTTCTTTTTCTTTCTTTCTACACAACTCTGTTTACCTCAAGGCTGTGGGCCAACTGAAGGAGGCCAGAAGAGTTACGTGGTTAGTTAAAGAACATTGTTCGGCTTCTGTCAAGAACATATAGGTTAGGTTCTTGACCAAAAAGTTATGCTGCTTGCGAAGTTGTAAACCAGATTTTGAATAATCCGATTAAATTAGCTATAGGTCTTCAGTCATGTAAATATATGTTCTAAGCATCTCCATGTTATGAATCTGTATTTGTATCAGACCCTATCTGATGGTGGATAATGGGCATGCCACATTTTAGCTGACTGAGATTTGTAATAATTTTATATTTCGGAGAAATTCACCATCTTGAGAGGCTTGGCAAAGCCAGAGATGACTTGGTCCCTTCACTGGAAAAACCTGAGCATATTACAGAGTCCAGTTGGGCAGATGCACCTACTTGAGAATTGGACTCTCCAGCTTTTGAACTGAAGAAGCAGAGGCAGTAGAGAACACATTTTGGTGGCTAGCGGCTGCCTTGTTAGCAGTCATGTCACATTTCTAGGGTCGTTCTAGCTGGGCACCTAGTGCAAGCTGTCCCCATTTAAATGGTTTCATGTTATAATGTTGGTGTTGGCCCTAACCATTACCAATATTCCTTGTTCATGCCCAGGTTTTGAAGCTGATTGACTGGACAATTTGTGAATTAGCCACTATCCTTTCAGTACATTCACTGTCTGCTTAAATCATCCAAAGTTGGTTTCTACTGCTTGCAATTTACAGCCCTGAGTACTATTGTTATACTGTGCCATACATATTGGTGGATAATTATGCATTTTACATTTTGTTGATAATTTAGCTCCCTACAGGGAGTTTGTCAATTCCTACATTCACAGGACTCTTTAGTGAATTAAAAACAAATCACCATTTTCTTTTTTATGACATTCTATTATTATATTTCCATTTTGATTCCACTGCAGAGATCCCAGTCTTTAGATTTAGTGGTGCACCATGGGTTGAACTTGCATCAGGGAGAATATAGTTTTAAACATTTATAATTTGGTTCTATCTTGTTCATGTGTTTGTTTACTGAGCTAAATAGTCAAATGAAGAATCAAATTCATTACCACAGTATTGCCACTACCAAGATCAACCCACCTCAAATCTTGATTTATAATAAAAAATATCCTCCCTGGAAAGACTTTATGTATAATCCAAAGAGAAACAGCAGACCTGAGGCAAAGATTTAGCCTTCAGGGTTATATAACTTTATACTATGTTTAATGTGGGGTTTAAAGCTCATGCTGTCGGACAAGAGGTTTTAGACTTCTGAACAGAAACATGCTGTACTTCTGAAATGAAGAGCAGTGAGAATACAATTCCCTCTCCCGTCACATTAGCAGCAAGACTTGCTCTTCAAATGTTTCCTGCTGGTTCCCACAGAGCACAGGAAGCAATGTTCTGATGATTAAGCAGCAATATCATTATAAAAGCCAAATGAATAATCATTGTGTTAATGAACTTTATCTCAAAAAAGATTAGTTTTTTAATGTTAAGCCTCTTCCAATATGAAAGGGAAAATGTATTTCAATTCCATTTCATCAACCAGAGATGTTCATAATCTATACAATTTTATATCCTGTCTGCACATGTCTCTGTAGGTCTGCACACACAGTGACTTCAATGGATGCTGCTGATGATTCTATTAGATCTCTCTCTGTCTCTAACACACACACACACACACACACACACACCTCTCCAGGAATAGAGCCACACACTCTCATGAATAAGATAGATTGTATTTGTTAGTAACAAGCAACATGTGGTTTACAAATTAGTAATGACAATTAAATCCCTGAGAATCAAATTTTCCCACTTAAAAGAAATTTAGAGTGCTTCTGTAGAAAAAAATGAGATACTAATTTTCTTTTGAAAAGTGATTTATGAGTTTTAGGTCAGGAGTTGTGTTCTGAGGACCAATAATCTTTTAAGACACAGAACACTTTTTCCAAATAAATGAAAAAAACATTTGCTAGACAGCAACAGAATAAATTTTTTGTCCTTTGACAATGAACCCAAAATATCAGCATTCTCTGCTTTCTGTATCTTATACATTCTGAAGGAAATTCCATGGACATAAAATGAGTTCCAATTATTGTTATTATCACCTCATTTACCTCTCTCTTTAGGTGCCATTGAACTGGATGCTAATATGAAAGAATGCTAGATTGGGTTCCTTCTGGGTAGGTGCTCATAACTCAAAATGGACACTTTCAATCTGGACAAAATCATCCAACAAGAAATACGGAATTCTTAAACACCCCAAGGGAGCTGTCTAGTCAAAAATTCTGCTGATTTTTACCTTAACAATTCTCAACTGCGGTGTCATGGACCAGTGACAGAAAAACCATGCATATTTTTAATCTACACTGTAGCCCAGTGTTTTGCAAAGCTTGGTATGTAGCATCATTTTAGATGACACATGAGCAAATATTTAATAAAATATGTAATTTTAACTACCTGTTAGAAAAAAATGTATTGATATCAAATTACAATGTGATTTCACGCATGATTTACCATGGTAAAGACTAGATTAAAAAGTGAATCAATTTTAAACTCACTTAGAAAGGTTATTGAGTAAATCATAGTACAGATGCTAATGCTGGCAGGACAAAATCATGATGTTTTTATGTGACTGAATGACATCAGAGAAGCACTATTTTAACCTTAGTGAATTACTATTTCTGATAGGACTCGATCAAAACAGTGGATAACCATTATCCAAGTTTGAGTTCTCCCCAAATCAAACCTCAAGACAAGAATTTGGATCCTGGCAGTTTATTTCGAGGTAATTCCAGACAGTACAGTGAGGTAGTGGGGAAGAGAGACATGAAGGTGGGGAAAACCATTCAGTGTGCATTAATATTGTGGGCAATTTCAGTCCAGTCCCACTGGGGACATTCTGATAGATGGTGTAGAACACACTAAAGAATTGTCCCACTGAAAGGCATGGACGCTGGGGTGTTTGTCCACAACTTTCCATCTATCTCTGGTTGATGTTCACTCCTGGGGACATTAGGCCTCTGGCTTTTTTGTCCTGCCCTGAGGGGACCAGGTGATTTTTGGCAGAGATATGGAAAATGTTACGTGGTGTAGGGACTTCACCTATACCTCCAGTAGAGTCAAAAGACACGGGAGATGCCCTGACAGCATCTGCGACAACCATTACTCTAAATGCTATAGAACTGATTTAAAATGGTTTTTAAGCGACCAGTAACACATGCCTTAATTTCCAGAGTAATTTTAAAATTGTATTCTAATTCTGGAAAAATTATTCATCCCAATATAGTATAAATGAGGTAAATTTATTAACCAAGCTATCTCCTCTACAACTAGATTGGATCAACAAGAATCTAATTATATTCATTTTGCATTTTGTATTATAAATGGTATTTGAGGAATTGGAAGGTGATGAGTTAATACTCATATATTCAATATGACCATGAATATTTCCACATCATAGGCTAAAATGTAATTCTGAAAATCAGGGATGAGAGGCAAAATAGATATTTGCAAGGAAAAATAGAAGAAAGATCAACAAATGGTTCATAACTGTTAGTATCCAAAGGGGATTTTAGGTCATCCCTTTTTCAGTTACCCTCTTATCACTGAACACTTGTTTTTTTTTCACTAATCCTTCTTGCTCAAGTCCATTAGTATTTATTTTCCTCGGCTGAATCCCAGTTCATTTTATGCCAGCCATCTCTGAGGAGCTCAAGCACCTAATTTTTAGCTCTGCATTTGCTAGAGTCTGCATTACCCCATTGTTCTCATCTGGAAGGTTAATCTATCTCTATTTTCACTCTTTGCACCTGCTGACAAGAAATAAAGGTTGTGCTCTGAAGCCTTAGTTTTTCAGAAATCTAAATATTAATTGGGATATAAGTGTCTATCTCAGAGGCTCAGGTGAGAAAGTTAAAGTACTATCTGGAGTTTTTAAATTGATCTGACTTCAGTTGGGATGGGAGTTTGCAGCTGAAGTAAGGGAGGTCCATGGAAGATTGCCCTGTCACTTTAAAATATGTCCTATTTTGCACCGCTGTGTCTCCAGCACCAGGCTCTCACTGAGAGCAACAACTGGAGAGATAGGATATGTTTAAAAACAGTAACTTGACTCCTTAGCCACGCTTTGGCAGAGCTCTTCACTATTGATCAGAAATGGACTCGTAGTCTTTCTTCTCAGATTGCAAATTTATTTTTATTCCTGCACAGTTCTGCAATTTAGAATTGCAGTTGTACTCAGCCCTCTCCTCTGAGACACTGGTGCTGATACTCACTCTGGGAACACGTTTTGCTCCACATTCCATAGTACTATCCTTTGTGCAAAAGGTAAAATTGGAGTTAGTTAATTAAAAAGCACTAGAAAGCTGTTGCATGCACATAGATCCAAAAGAAATCACAGCCATTCTTAACTGAAAGTACATGGTGGTTCAAATAAGCATCGCTTATTTGGTGAAAACTAGAAACTACATGTGAGAAAAAATGCTAACCTGGGTCAATTATTTCTATGGCCTTTTGTCTTTAATCTTCAGATCTTCCATAAGGACTGACACTAGTTATGAATTTAATCAGCAATAATAGATGTTCAGTGAGTGTACTGAGTGAGGGAAAAGGTTTTAGGAATTGGAGATAGGGGGATCAATTAAGAATAGTAGGAGGGGGTTCAGACCAGCCCTGCTCACTGTGATGCCTGGAAACACATAGGGAGCTGGGTGAGCCTCGCTGCCCCTGCACGGGGTCAGGAACATTCCTGCCCTGGCTGGAGGCTCCCTGGCCAGCCGGGGCCTGCAGAGTGCGGGAGAGGAGCATCACACAGCTGTGCTTCACCAAGCTCTCCACCCACAGGTCTCCTGGACTAGGCCCCCCATGCAACAGTGTTTACTCGGTTCTTGGGGTCCCCTGGCCCATCCAGGATTCCCACCCACTCTTCTGCGCTGCTGGCGACATGCTTTGACCCATCATTTGTTTCTCTGGCCCCAGTTTTAGGACTGGAACATCACAAATGGCGCTGACAGTGCGTAGAAGGATTTGGCTTTAAAAAAATCCCAGAAGTTATCATTCTACCTGGCCTAGCTTGTTCTCTCTTTTCATTTTACAAAAAAAGTACTAATTTAAAAGTACTAATTAAAATTGATTTCTGTAAAGGAATTTCTTTGTGTTGGTACCTCCAACAAAATAACTGAAGCCACAAGGTCCCGGTCTTTTTAAAAGCAAATTAATTAAAATATTTTGAAGATGGTGAAAGGGACTGATTTGAATAAGACAGGTTAGGTCGGAAACTTTAAAATCACAGTGTCTTTCACCTTGAAGCCTGGACCCGGCACGGTGACCTTCACCACTTTGGTTCAGTAGAATATAAACAGAGTTCCTTAACACAAAGGAAAGTCTTTGCAGCAGCGTTCACGTAGCAATTCAAATATAAAAGTTCCATCCCGTAATGCCTGACTTTCCTAAAAACGCTGACAGCCTCCGTGGGCAGACACAACTTTCTGTCATATTCCAGCCACCCCGCAAGTCTGACCCAGGTCACTGGGAATGTCGCAGGGCATGCGGACGCTGTGGAAGGTAATCAGACCCACATCTGCTTATAAGGAGCCCATGATGGTTGTTCTCCTGGTAACTGGAAAAAGGAAAAACTTTAAACGTCCACCCAGCCCACACGAACGAGTTCACAGGGCTTCCAGCAAAAAGGCTGCTCTGAAGCGTGACGCCAGGACGCAGGGCAGCCCGGGGGTGCCTGTCCACCCAGCACCGTTCCCGGGTTTTCCTCCCTGACGCCTTTCTCCGCGGGTGTCGTGATAACTGTTCCTGCTCCTCGTCCTCAGGCGTAGACACGTGGAGATTAGTCAGCACACCTAGACCTGAGCTTCTGCATTCAAATAAATACATGCAAAGGCCACTGCCAAACATGGTCTGCAGCCCTCCTCTCTCATAACGGGGTTAGTGATTTAACTGACTTGAAGCAAAGTAGCACACCTTATTTTGTGTCTTTTGTTGGATTGATAAAGCTGATCACCACAACCACCCCACATTTTTACCCCAAGTTGTTGAGGGAGAGTTGCCCTCAATCTTCTAGAAACGTTTCCCTCGCCCATGTCTCCTGGTATATTTGGTTCTGTTCTTGTTCACGTTCCTCATTCTAAGGCCTGGGCCGAGGGCCTGTCTCAGCCTCTTGCTGGGTGGCAGCTCTGCCGGGTCCCCACCTGCTCCTGCGCCCACCGAGGGCCGGTGGCTGCTGCTTGACACAGCAGAGCTGCTTGCAGTCTCAGAGAACAAAGGAGGACCAGAGGAGCCTCCAGGACCTGCACATGGTGACTGTGGGCAGAGGAAAACTCTCTGCTCTCTGGACGCACGTGTCAGGGAAACACGGGGGTGCCCAGCCCGGGTTGTCCTTCTTGCCACATGGGGCCCGGAAGACAGATCTAGATTTCCACGGTCGATCTGGAAACAAACTGTGCCTTCCAAAGAGTGGCTTTTCTAACTCAAGGTTGGTTATGTGTTAAGCGTGCTCCTAACTCAGTAAGTTCATTCTCCTTTGGAGGAACTTTCTTACATGTAGTGATTTGTAGTCAACAGTGGCAGGTTGCCTCCTGGACACCTTTTTTGCGTGCATACCAATTTAGTAAAAATCTTATACTTTGCCTACGTAGGCCTTTTCTGCAGAAATTTTAAAGTTACCAGTGTTGTTAAGCGCCTTCAGGTCTGATGGGTGAAATGTCTTGCGTACAAAATGATGAGGGAGTTGTTAAAAGTGCACACGGGAGGGGATTCTGCTCAGAGTCTGTGTCAGAGCAGCTCTTGTACTTCATGCCTTCAACTCAACAAATGACCATATTCCTTAAAGTAAAATGTGAAGTTGTTTTTTAAACAAACAAACAAACAAACAAAAGAATGGTTACTTCAACTTGCTACAGTGTCCTCATTTGGGGAGGAAAACGCAAAGTGGTTTTTCAGTAAATTATGAGAAGTTGAGAGACTTGAAAGGAGCATAGAGAAGGGATTCACATTCTCTATGGTGAGCACACATGAAGGGGACTCTTTTGCCTCCTCAGCACGTGGAACTGAATAAGAGAGTTGAATGAGCTCTCTATTCCATTCCATTGATCTATATGTCTGTTTTTGTGCCAGCACCATACTGCTTTGATTAATGTACCTTTGTAGTATAGCCTGAAGTCAGGGAGCATGATATTTCCAGTTCTGTTCTTCTTTCTCAAGATTACTTTGGCTATTTGGGATCTTTTGTGGTTCCATATAAATTTTAGGATTATTTGTTCTAGTTCTGTGAAAAATGCCATGGGTATTTTGATAGGGGTTGCATTAGATCTGTAGATTGTTTTGGATAGTTTGGACATTTTAACAATATTAATTCTTCCAGTTCATGGACATGGGATATCTTTCTATTTCTTTGTATAATCAATTTCCATCACAGAAAAATAATAAAAAATTAATTTTAGAAAAGAGCTGAATGAGAGGCTGCAGGAAAGTGAAAGGAAAAAACAAAAAGGCATTCATTCTGGAAAGAATTATATTCCAAACACGAGCCAGGGCTGTGGAGGATATTTTTTCTGAGTCCTTTATCGTTTATTCTATAAACAGTTATTAATCCTTACTATGTGCAGGGAGTGTGCTTTGGTTCAGGAACAACGATCAAGATCTTTTGCAAGAAAGCAAAGGGAGAAGTAATTTATAGGTTAAAAGACATGGTAAAGTTGTATTAACTAATCACAACAGATAGGAGATTATTTGTATCCTGATTCAAACACATTTTTAGAAAATTACTAGACAATGGGAAAAATCTGAACACTGACTAGCTATTTGAAGTTATTCATGAAATATTGTCATTTCATTTAGGTTCGACAATACTATTATGTCTAAGTTTTAAAAGTGTCCTTATCTGAACCTACCGTATAGCACAGGAAACTCTACTCAATACTCTGTAATGACCTATATGGGATTAGAATCTAAAAAAAGAGTGGATATATGTATATGTATAACTGATTCACTTTGCTGTACAGCAGAAACTAGCACAACATTGTAAATCAACTATATTCCATAAAAATTAATTTAAAAAAGAAATATACCCTGAAATATGTACAAATAGAATAAGAACAAAAAATAAAATGAAATTTAAAAGAAAGATCATGTCCATGGCTAGGCAGCTCTCAAATAATATATTGATTACTATACTAAGGCAGGGTCTAGTCTGAGAACCTTAAGCAGTTAACCATCGTTTATTTTGGCTTGTCATAAACATTTATGAGCTCTTAGTATGTGACTGGAGTAAACGTATAATGTAATCCTTCCCAACACCCCTTCCACAGCCTGCTCCCAGGCTCTTTGTTCTCATCTCCATTTCTTAGAGTTGAGGCCAGAGCATGTCACCTCCCACTTCCAGGCCCTCACTCCAATTCTTTGGGTTTCAGTGCAATGGCTATTTTGGACAAGTGTCCTTTCACTGGGTACCTGCACCAGTGGAATGAAAGTGGTGTGACCCATAAACAAAAAGAATTAAGGCATTTACCAAGTTTTGAAACAAATTCCACTTGAAATTAAAAAAACTATAATTTAAAACCATTTCTCTGTTCCCACAACATGCAAAAGAAACTGCTATCTCACTCAGGTGCCTAAGAGAGGTAAATGTTTTCCACCAACCAGAGGAATGGATTTTAGAAGATGGAATCATCTTGGAAGACCATTAGGAACAGAATATGAGAATTCCATTTCCCAGCATTTCTCCTTTATGAATGTAGGAAAATGGATTCAGAAAATAAACCTAAGCAAGCATTTGTCACCGATAAACCTTCCACTTGTTTGAAAAAAAAGTGGCCATTGTCTCGTAGCCTGAACATTTTTTCCCCTGGATGAACTAGAATTCATTTGCTTTATCTATAGAGCATAATCGCCTCTGTCCCTTCCTGGCTGGAATTATACTTTAGTTCTGCCTGATTACACTGTCATTCAGATCTGCAATGAGAACAGCAGAAAGAATAAGCAAAATATTAAACAGAGCTCGTTCTAAAGAACTGTTTCCTAGCCTCTATGTCAGGAGATGAACAGAAGCATTGCCCATACAATTATGAGCAAACCCTATTTATAGCAGAAGTTCTTCCTCAAAGTACCCTTTTTTTTCCTGTTGAAATCATGCCAAATGGCTTAGTGTCGCTTGAGTAAATATTGTGCACTTACCAGTTTGGCTTGAAAGTAGTTTGGGAATTAGCTCTTGATCCATCAATGGGCAGCAAGGAAACTACAGCTACTGAAAGGTCTGTTAACATTCTCCCCGTAAGCAATCCCTAAAGTCAGAGTCATTTTCTACTGCAAGAGTTGATTAACGGGAAAAGAACTCTAATGCTAAAATAAAATGTCAATAATTTGGACACAGAACAGTGTAGCTGGATCAGTTTTAGAAGGCTTGCTCTGTGTACATTACAAAATGACTCATTCATTCATTCATTCATTCATTTGTTCACTCATTTATTCTTTTATTCAAACTATTCCCTGTGGGTTCTAGGATAAGGATGGGAATACAAAATGATTATGATACACTCCCTAACTTTAAGAAATTAATGATATAGACTGATAGATAATACTATCAAAGATGTATTGAACATTTACTTAATAATTTGCTGAATGCTATTTAAAGCATTTTTGGTGTTTTTTTTAATCGAGGTAAAATTGGTATATAAGATTATGTTAGTTTCAGATGTACAACATAATACTCTGATTTTTGTACACATTACAGAGTGATCACTACAATAAGTCTAGTTACCATCATCACTATACAATTGACCCCCTGACTCATTTCACCTGACACCCAATCCCCTTCTCCTCTGGTAAACACCAAACTGTTCTCTGTGTCTATGAGTTTGTTTTGTTTCTTTGTTGTGTTTTTTAGGTTTTACATATAAGTGAAATCGTATGGTATTTGTCTTTTTCTGACTTATTTCACTTAGTGTAATACCTTCAAGATCTATCCGTGTTGTCACAAATGGCAAGATGCACTTCTTTTTAAAGGCTCACTAGTATTCCATTATGTATCTCTCCCCCTCTCTCTCTCTCTCTCTCTATATATATATATATATATCACATTTTCTTTATCCATTCATCCACTGATGAACAGTTAGTTTTCAGATCTTGGCTATTTTTAAAAATGCTGCAATGGACATAGGGATGCATGTATGTTTTCAAATTAGTATTTTCATAGTCTTTGGATAAATGCCCAGAAGTAGAATACCTGGATCATATGATAGTTCTACTTTTAATTTTTTGAGGAACTTCCTTACTATCTTCCATAGTGGCAGCACCAATTGACATTCCCAGCAACAGTGTATAAGAGTTCTCTTTTCTCCACTTCCTCTCCAACACTTGATGGATTATTTTATTTCATCCTCACAACACCTTTATCAGGTATATACTATTCTAATCTTCATCCTCAGATGAAGAAACTGATCCTTAGAGATGGTATTTACTCCTAAAAACTATAGCATAGTGGGGCAAATGCTATAAGAACGCAGAAGCAGGAGTAATTGATTCTGACTGAGGTTTAGACTACATACTTCAAAGGATCAGTAGTATTTAGATTTCATTCTGAAAGACAAATTGCAATCTCGTCCATGCTCCCATAGAAATTCTAATACAATTCTGTTACAGTACTTAGTATATTATATTTTATTTAATTACATACATTTATATATTCCTCATGGAGTTACATCTTTACAGGCACCATTTTGACTGCCCAATGCCTTGAACTGTGTTCAAGACAGAGAAAGTTTTCAATACATTTATTTTGAATGCATACATGAGCAAGATTTCATTAGGTGTAGTAAAGTGAGATTTCCAGAAAAACAGAACAGCATTAGACTTGGCACAGAGATATGAATGCAATTGTGTTATTTGAGTAAAAATGAGTATACCCCCAGTTAAATATAGGGTGTAAGGATTACAACTGGAGGAGAGGTCAGGAAAAGAGAGAGAGAAAACTGGAAAGGCAAGTTGCCTTTTGATTATAAATTGGTTTTTACTTGAACTTGATTCAAAGTCAGTGGGGGAGGTGATGAACATATGACCTGAGCTATGTTGGTATATCATCAAGCCCAACATGAATTAGGAAAAGGGTTAGTTGGAGGGTGAGATGAAGTTTTCTATCAAAAAGCTGATGGCTGGAATGGAAGTGACTGAATGGAAGTAGATACAGAAAGTGAATCAAGAGCATTACTGACTGATAGAATCAAGGTGATGCTTCAGAGAGAGGACTAGAGTAGAATAGTAACCTTGGACTTTGAAGTGTGCCTGGGAAGAAAGTTTAGCCATTAATGTGATAAGTTTCAGGGTTAGAAGCAGAAAAACTTGGGTTTTAAATTCTCAAAATTCACAATGAATAGACCAACAAAAAAGCCTGTGTCCCAAATTCCTCAGGGTTTTGACTATTAAGTGTCTAAGACATTTCCTGAGCCACTTAATCCGAAATTCTAGAGCAGTCTTCTTTACCTAAAAGATAGACTATCTGGCATCAGCTATCCTGAACATTCAAACATAGTCGATTACGTTTTCTCAAGGTCTCTTCTATATGAAAAATTTTTAGAATTCAAGTGAACTGCTGAAGAAGCCCCAAATGTATCCATAGTCTCTAAATACCCTGAGGTGGAGCACACAGACAATGCTTGTGTCTTTGCTATAAGACTTGTAGAGCAATTCAACATGTTAGTCTATTGAGCCATCTAGATCCAGAAATTTCTTCACAAACGTTCTAGCAGATTAGGGCTGTATTAGCTAGCAGAAAATAACAGAAACCCCATCTCATACTGACTTGGAAAATAAGCATATTTATGGCTTCCCATAACTTGGAGTCTAGAAGTAGGGAGCATATCAGAATGACCTTGCTCAGGTGTTCCTTCTCTGGAGTTCTCTGGAAACCGCTTTCCTCTGTGTGTGGACTCAGTTGTCAGGAAGGCAGTGAAATGACTATAGGATTTGAGCACATGACTGTGTTTAGATAAAGCATGAGAAACAGAAGCTACTGGAAAGAAACCATTCCAGAAAACAGAAGAAAAATTACTCCAAACAAACAGCAAATGTTTCCTGTACTCTCACTGGCACAAATTGCACAATATATGTTCATGCTTGAGCCTATCACTGGTAGTAGGGTGGAATTACTCTTAGCATCTATCAGTGCCCAAGAGAAAAAAGAAACACAGGTTGCTGGTAATGAAGCTATTACAAGGGCAGAGTGAGCAATGGGGTCAGGGAAGTGACCCAGAGATCCGTTACTGCAAGAAGCCACCACTGCCTCTATACCTGGAGAACAAAAAGTGGGGAGAGCAGTGTAACCCAGTGCTGCTCCTGATAGACTTGCCTGTCACTGGGTAAGAACAACCCAAGAGACCTCTGCTCCACTCTCTTTACTAGAACCCATTGTCACCTGCAGGTTCTCTTTGCCAGAAGCAGAAAGACAACAGCTTTGCTCTTCTTACTCCTTATTTCCCATCTGGTGGCTCACACCGGCAATACCCATCTGCATGATAGTCTAAGAAAAGTCATTTGCAAGAATGATTCTGGGCTAAGGGTCTACAGACAAATAATTAGCATGCTCTCAGACCAAATAAGCCTGCACATGAAACCGAGAAGGATGGCAAGTGAGGGTATGATTATAGCAGGTATCAGTTGTCCTGAAGCACATGGGCTATGTGGGTAAGAGACAAATACCTGAATAAAAGTGGGTTTTGTTAGCATGGAGGAAAGAAGGATGGATATTGTGCAGATTATTAGCAATACCGTACACAATAGCACTGATAATTAAGCCTACAATTCATCTTCAGTGACTAATACAAATTTGAGAAAAGACCTTTGAAAATATCACTTGAATTGAAATCACATAAATAGTGTGTGTCTCTTGATGGTCTGAGAAGGTTGCTTTGATTGCTTTTGATTTTATCGGCGAAACACCCTACGTGGACCAAGAGAAACATTCCTATGGGGGATATTGTTATCATTACAACACAAAACCTAAGAGGAGTAATTAATGCATTAACTAAGATCGCCTCATTAAGATGGAATGTGTTAGACATGCTCACACATTATCAGTAAGTCTGACTGCTTTATCGCTTATTTGATGCTAACAGATTTCCTTCTCTGAGTTTTCACTTCACGTTGGCTCAGTGGGAGTCCAAGTATCATCACAACAGAGCTGGGAATAAAGATTTTGTCAATTATTTTCCTTGATGATCATATCATTTAGGACGAATTCCAGAAGCCAAGACAATCTAGGCTTCCAGTACAGCTGGAGTCCCATGCTGCAGTCCCACTGGACCTATTTCGAGCTGCTTGGCAAAATATCAAAGATTGCTCCATTAACTTACTTCTATCCTTCTTGCCCTCTAGAAATTTCTAGTCTCTATTTCTTGTCAAGCAGACATTCTGCTTAAAGACTCTTCTTTCTTTTTGGTCATGAATACAACTCAAATGACAAGCCAACATTTTATGAAATGTGGACTTATCCATATTTCACAACCACTTATGATACCATGTGATCATCCATCTGCTTTTTTGAACTACTCTTGCAATTCCATACTTTCTTTTGGACAAATAAGTTCTGACCATGCTCTTGTTCTTTTTGGTTTTCTTACAAAATACGCTTTTTGTCACTATTTTAATGCTCAGACACTCAATAATACTTATCATAATTGTAATTACATTAATTTTTGGCTTTTTTTTTTAAAAACTACAAAGAAATGTAAGCTAGTCATAACAATTAAAAAAGAATAGAGGAATAGAAAATAAAAATCTTTTCTTCCCACCCTCAAATTTCTTCCCATTTTTTGAAATCACGTTAAGTTTGTCCTTCTAGACTTAAAAAATTTATTAAAATGTTTAAATATGGGATATTTCAAACATACACAAAAAATTAATGACTGAGTTAATATAAGTTAACTGTTCTAATCAGTGCCTGGCATATAGTAAGCACTATTAAACTTTTGTTTTAATAAAAATATATCAAGTTATCCAGTGTCCAGATTTGACATGTGTTAATATTCTTCTATATTTGCATCAGATTTCTCTGTGCTTAAAGAGAAATAAAGCATTATAGATTCACTAAAACTTCAGACTCATGGCTTCTTGCCCATCTCTCTCTATGCTGCCCCCAGCCATCACCTCTGTCAAGGCTCTCTCTCTGGACTATCTCAGAACAGACCTGTTCATAGAGAACAAGGACTGGCAGAAACCTCAGAATCTGATGCTTGGTGTATAGCATCCTCATATGTGTTTTGGTAACTTTTGTACCTATATATATGTCCATAATCAATATATGCTATTGTTTTGTGTATTTTTTAAGTTTACAAAACTAGCATCTTACTGAACACATTATTTTATAACTTCATTTCCCCCTTCTCATATTTTTGAGATCTCCCCATTTTAACTCCTGTAATTCTCGCTCACTGATTTTAATTTATGTATATTTTTCAATAGTATGATTAAATGGTATTTTATTCACTCATCTTTTGTTGACAGACTTTCAGGTAGTGTAAATTGCTATCACAAAGAAGGACAAAATGAAAATCTTTGTTCATGTTGCCTCAAGTACTCATGAAAGGCTTGCTCCAGGGTAAAGACCTAAACACACACTTTCTGGGTTGTAGTATCAGTGCATCTTAAAATTCACGAGGTATCATTAAATTATTCTCTAAATTAGCTGTATCAGTTGCCACTCTCACTGTAAAAGCTTAAGAGTTGTCCTCTTTCTTGCATATTCACTAACTACCGTCCTGGTCAGACACTGAAATTATGCCAATGGTATCTCTTAATAATTTTAGTTTGGCTTCCTTCGATATTTTTGAGGATATTTATCTTTTTTGATATGTCGGTGGGTGATTTGGCTTTACTTTTTCATAAACTATCCTTTGCTTATTTTTCTATTGGGTCATCTGTTTTTTCAATTGTTTTGTTCACTATTTATTCTTGATATAAGTTATTTCTTGGATATTTACATTATAAATATTTCCTCTAGTATGTAGTTTATACTTACTCTGTTTATGGTATCTTTAATTTTAAGGTAGTCAAATTTCTCATCTTTGGCCCATTGTAAATATTTTTTACATTCTCTTTGGAAAGTTTTGAAGCTTAGCTTTTTGACATTTAGACCTTTAATCTGTCCAGAATCTATATTTGTGTATGGAGTAACAGAGATGCAGTTTTTTTTTTCTTTCCACACGAATAGCCAATTGTCCCAGCATCATTTATTCTTTTACAACTTTTTAAAAACATGTCAGATTTGTGTTATCCTAAATTCCCATATGTTCAGCACATTTTTCTTGGCTCTCCATTAGATTCATCTGGTCTATTTTTCCATCCTTCTTTTCTATTTTACATCTCTCCACTATCCCCACACTCTTTTAATTATTAGATGTTATTTAAAGAATTATTAGCTAGATTTCTTGATACTAAGCCATTCCTATTAAAAATGTTTTTGTTTTTTGTTTCTAACATGTGTATTTGTTTATAGTGGGACAAACTCTTGGCATAATCAGACTTTTTTTTCTATGTTTATCAAATACTATGTGTTGGAAAAAGAGTTTTTCAGTATATAACCCTAAGAATTTTTAGCCTACTCGTTTTTCGCTATCCAGGTACAATAGCGAATGAGCTTCACATTCATTGCCTGGCAGGAGGGATGACCCAGAGAACAGATGACCAAACTGACTCTATGAACAGCAGGATCAAAGATCTAGCCTAGACCCAGAGGGAGGAGAAGGCACAAGAAAAATTTCTGAAATTATACATTAGCAATAAGAACCTTCTGTTTTCTCCATACTTCCCACCACCCGCTATAGATTATGTATATTCCAAGGGCTGGAATGAGAGTAAATATGAAGTGAAGACTGTTTAGTGGTGGGTCCCCAGGGAAGGGCCACTGAAGCTCAGTTTCTCTTAGCCCTCTTCTTGGTGGGGGTGGGGGGGAGCAGTGATAAAAAGAGATGAAAGAAACATCAGATAGACTTGGAGTTTGCAAAGGAATCCCCAAGCAGACCCTATGGTAGCATAAATATTCTAAATTTCCTTCATTTCCAGTGTGTCATTAGAATAGTAGACGAGAAATGATTCTATCTACGTCTCTAGGACAATGGGCCCTGCACCCCTTACAAAGTTTCCCAGGTCTCCAGAATTGAACAGGAACAGTAAATGAGTTCCCACGTGCTCAGGAACAGCATGGAAGTTGTTGAAGGACTTAGAAGACTTAACTAATTTCCCCACAGCCTCTTTGCAGCAATAGAACTGCAAGATTTTCTGGCCTTCGTAGCCAGAGGCACCTTCTGGATAGGTAGAAGTCAATGAACTTGTGGAGCCATCTGGTCCTGGACTTTTGTTTGTCGGTAGAGAGATATACCATGTTCTTGGATTGGAAGAATCAATATTGTGAAAATGACTATACTACCCAAAGCAATCTACAGATTCAGTGTAATCCCTATCAAACTACCAGTGGCATTTTTTTACAGAACTAGAACAAAACATCTTAAAATTTGTATTGAGACACAAAAGACCCCAAATAGCCAAAGCAATCTTGAGGGGAAAAAATGGAGCTGGAGGAATCAGACTCTCTGACTTCAGACTATACTACAAAGCTACAGTAATCAAGACAATATGGTACTGGCACAAAAACAGAAATATAGATCAATGGAACAGGATAGAAAGCCAAGAGATAAACCCACGCACCTATGGTCAACTAATCTATGACAAAGGAGGCAAGTCTATACAAGGATATACCACTTCAATAAGTGGTGCTGGGAAAACTGGGCAGCTACATGTAAAAGAATGAAAGTAGAACACTCCCTAACACCGTACACAAAAATAAGCTCAAAATGGATTAAAGACCTAAATGTAAGACTGGACACTATAAAACCCTTAGAAGAAAACATAGGAAGAACACTCTTTGACATAAATCACAGCAAGAACTTTTTTGACCCATCTCCTAGAGTAATGGAAATAAAAACAAAAATAAACAAATGGGACCTAATGAAACTTACAAGCTTTTGCACAGCAAAGGAGACTATAAACAAGACGAAAAGACAACCATCAGAATGGGAGAAAATATTTGCAAATGAATCAACGGATAGAGGATTAATCTCCAAAATATATAAATAGCTCATGCAGCTCAATATTAAAAAAAAACAAACAACCTAATCAAAAAATGGTCAGAAGACCTAAATAGACATTTCTCCAAAGAAGACATACAGATGGCCAAGAGGCACATGAAAAGCTGCTCAACATCACTAATTATTAGAGAAATGCAAATCAGAACTACAATGAGGTATCACCTCATCCCTGTAGCACTACAAACAATGGAATTCTACATATCACCTGTATTGGGGTTATCTAGAGGTCCCAATGGGAAGTCATGATCACTTTTTTGGTGTCTAATGGTAGTGAGAAGGTGGATTCAGCAATTAACTTTAGACTGCCATTGACCTTGAATCTCCTGATACTTTCTTTCTCATGAATTTAATTAAATTATTTAATGTAATTATATTTTTAATGACTCACTCCCCAAAAGACTGAAAGCACCTTGAGAGGAAGAATTATGGTTGCCTGTTTACCACTCTATCCCTAAGCCAAGCAGAGTGCCTGGTGCATAGTGAATGTTCAGTAAATAATTGTTTAATGAATGAATGCTCAAATCATACACACACACACACACACACACACACACACACACACACACACACACATAAGGCTCGTATCTAGTTATAATAGAAAGAGCCCTAGTGTGGGATTTAGGTGTTCTAGGTATAATCTTTATCTATTCACTAATTATGTGTGACCTTGGCAAGTCATAATCTTTTCAGAACTTCAGTTCTTCTTCTGCAAAATGGAATGATTAGATTTAAATCAGTGATTTATGAAATGTCCTTGCTCTGCAGATATTTTCGAGAACAGGATAGGATTAGAGAATGTGTGCAGTGGGCAGGCTTAGTACCTCTAGTTTCTAACTCATTAAGAACAAGATTAATTTATTTTAAATATTAGGCTTAACATTTGAAGAATGTGTCTGTAGCTTACAAACACACACACACACACACACACACACACACAGAGCACACAATCGGGGAGAATATCTCCAAGTTTTCTTATGTCTTCTTGAGATAGGCTGGTCTATAACCAGAAAAGACAACAGAGTGTTTCTCTCCATCTTAGCTGTGTATAAGTGGTTAAAAACCCTGTAAGCATTGTTAAGAATCTGGATTGTTTAGTCAAGAATTGGTAGAAAAAGAGTTATAATAACCCTTTTAGTAACAGGAATTGCAATAGTAAGCTGGTCCTGTATTGTTCTGTATCTAGAAACCTCATGTATGTATTCTACTAATCAGAAAAAATAAATAAATATTCTCATAAGAGTTTGATGTGTATGTGTGATGCTGCCATATCTGCAGTTACCTAACTTTTACCACGTATTTTACTAAGAAATTTTTAAAAAACTGATAAAATACAGCAGCACTGTAAAGTAGATACAATTTTCTTTCCTTTTTATACCTATTCAGTCAAAATGTTTATTGAGCATCTATATATCCTTGCTAACATTCAATGGAATGGGCAATGAATATGAAAGTAAAGACATACAAACTCCATGCTTTCATGGCACTAATATGAGAATTGAGTGGTGGGGACAGAAAAAAAAAAACAGATAAATAAATTCATAATATACTTTGAGGGATTCCCCTGGTTGCGCAGTGGATAAGATTCTGTGCTCCCCATGCAGGGGGCCTGAGTTTGACCCCTGGTCAGGGGACTAGATCCCACATGCATGCAGCATCTAAGAGTTCACATGCCACAACTGAGAAGCCCATGTGCTGCAACTAAGGAGCCCGCCTGCCACAGCTAAGACCCAGTGCAACTAAATAAATAAATAAATAAATAAATAAATAAATAAATAAATATTAGAAAATATACTTTGAGATAGAGATGTTTCATCACTCTTACTAAAGATATTCAGATATCTCTAAAAAAAATAAAGAGGGCAATGGAATAGAGCATGATGAGGGTGGAGTTGGAGGAGAAGAAAAGTTACATTTGAGAGAGTTGTTGGGAAAAATCTGAGTAGAGAACACTTGAGCTGAGATCTGTGTAACGAGAGGGGAATGCTCCTGGAGAAAACGATTGAAATTCCCTGGGCATGAAAGAACTTGGCATTTCTTGAAAACAGAAATAATTAAGAACCTGAGGCACAGATAGTTTGTTTTCTTACAGCTAGTATATGGAAGTGCCAAATGTAACCCAGGTTTGCCTGATTCCAAAGCTGTTTCTCTTAAACACTAAGCAATATGGCTTCCCTTTGAAATGGGTTTGGCAGCTCTACAGTTAAAATCCACAGGACACACCAGAAAGCTTCTCAGGATTAAAAGCTGCATAGTTTTGGTGATATTGTGAAAACATTTAAAGACTTGAACTGTTGAACATCTGGGACTATTGCAATAGTATTATCTAGTAGCAGTATTTCTTTATTATATATTAAGAAATATCCTGTAAAATCCCTCCTTCCTGCTAACTTCATAGCTGCCAGTGAGATGAGGTACCTTAAGGCAAAGATATGGCCAGGTAATTGGAACGGCAAATTGATAACAATTAGATCTTTTGTACTTGAATAGCAGCAAGCAATAATTTTAATTGACAATGGAGTAGGCTGTAACTGATGTCCATGATTCTGAAGGAGAAGAGAGTAGAAGACAAAGGAAAAAGCCCTGGACTGTGATTGTGAACGTAATAAAAATGAGAAACAATGGGTAAATTTAGAAAATAGGATTAGAAAATTGGGCATAAACCATTATAAGTAGAATCCTTAATATATACCTAAGATTTTAAACTCCCAGGGATAAGGAACATGCTATTGGTGCTCCCTTTGGGACAGCACAAACTTATTCTTGTTTTGGAGAGATTTTAGAAATAATTATAAACAGGAAAATTTGTACAACACTAGGACTTCTGTCACAGTTTTGATACTTGTTCATACAGTTCTTTTCCATTTTTGAGCTCTAAGGGTTTCATGGGTCCCTGGCTCATTAATTTTTATAGTGTGCTTACGCTGTACATATCAAACTTTATTATTACCTAAACATGAGAAATGCCACACAGAATGGTTGCAGAATTTACTGTTTATCACAAAACTATTAAGAAATGCAAAGAATGCTTTTAGTCACTAGCTCTCACTGATTATTTTGTGTGAAACTGAGTCACTTATGTACTGTCCTTGAGCTAGAAAGGAAGAAAATCGCATCTAAGGCAGAATGATACAATCTGCATGAAGTAAATGGCTTAATAAAATATCTTCACACTATCTATCCTCGGCAATTCTCCAGTGATATTTCCTCACTTATTCAAAATATATTCTCTTATTTCCGAATGCATTAATATTTGGAAAGTACAAAAATATATGAAGAAATGAGGGGGAAATATCATTACCGATTGTCAACCAATATTTTTTCTGTGATTATTGTTTCCGGGGTTGAGATGTTATTGCCTACACTCTTCTGTTTCCTGCTTTACAGTTCAATGTGAGAAAACCAATGTTTTACTATATCATCACAACCTTCATAAGTAAAATTTTGATGACTGCACATCATTTCTCCTAATGCTGGATTCATTTTTATCGATTATTATGACAAACATTGTATCAAGGAGTATCTTGGTGCATAATTTTTCCATTTCAGATGATTTTGAGTTGACTTCTAAATTGGGCAAATAAATGGTTAATATTTTAAAAATGATATTCACATCCTAGAGTTTAAAATCTCATATGGCTAGAGTGGCACTTATCAAATTTAAAGTGTGCCTGAAGTATTTGGAGATTGTTTTGAAAAGTGAAATTCTGATTTGGTAGGAATCAGATGGGGCCTGAGATTCTGCATTCTAACAACATTGCAAGTGCTGCTGATGCACACTTTGATTGGAAGATGCTAGTGAGTTTTTCCTAAATGTGTGAGTGGTAGAAATATTTCAAAGTCCATGCATATCCAAGAACACAATGTTTCTGCCATCCAGGAAAGATATCACGATTGGATACGCATTTTTTAGGTTTATGTGTTATTCTCTGAAAATTCTTTAGAAAGTCCACTCTTTTCTGACATTTCTGTTTTGTAGAAGAGAAGCCTGAGGACACTGGACTTGGTTTTCATTTGTAGTTAGATAACCTCTTACATTTCCCCCCTGTGTGTTTATAGGGTCATAATTCAAAAATGAATTCAAGCAGCAGGGCCAAGTAAGCTTGTGTAGGACTAATGATCTTGCAGACACTAAGCATGAACTCCAGATAAAATACAAACAACTATGAGAAGACACTGGGGACTGAGCAAAAGAGATGATATTCTAGAGGGGAACTGACACGTGGAAAGAGGAAAGAGCACAAGGTGAATTTCTGGTGGCTATGGTTTTTAGTCTGAGGGTAAGTCATAGTCAGTGTCACACAGGCAATGAAAACTCCAAAAGAAAACTCAGTGTTTTTGGCAAGATGCACTGGGGGGGTTAGAGTTTGAGGAACCACTTCCCCTCGAAAGTCAGATGGTAGTCCTTCCTGCAAAGGAGATATTCAGAAAGGGGAGCCCCAAGTCTGTGATTTAACTCTACTGACATCCTAGGCTGACCTCTGAAACGTGCCTGTGTGGACCACACTGCCAGAAACTCAGCTAAGGATGAAGGAACTGACATTTTAGTTGCTTCCCTTAGGGGAATGAGTTTAAGAAAAAAATGCATAGTGCTCAGTTTAGTCATCTACTGAAAGGAATTAACAAGAATGAAAAAAATGCAGAAGTATAACCCTGGTATTGTTTCAGAAGACAATATCAAATATTGTTGATATCAATCTTACCACAAATTGATCTCTATGTTTTATGTACTCCCTATCATAATTCTAGCAAACCTGGTTTTAAAATTCATATGGAAATGTTAAGGACCTAGAATATCCAGAGCAAACTTGAGAAAGATAAAGTTGGAAGATTATGCTACATAATTTCAAGATTGTGATCAAATATCATATTGTGATCATATTTTGCATATGGTGATCAAATAATTATTTTACTGGCACAAAGATCAATAAGTGTGTTAAATTAATAGGATAGAGAGCTAAGAATTCGATATGTACTTATATGTCTATTTTATTTTTTTAGACAAAGACATGAAAACAATCCAATGGGAGAAAAAACAGTCAACAAATGGTGTTGGAAAAACTGGATATCTCTAGAGAAAACAATATACCTAGACATCTACCCTACACTAAAAACAAATATTAATTTGAGATCTATTATAGACTTAAATATAAATAGAAAAACTATAGAGCTTTTAGAGAAAAATATAAGAGAAAATCTTTGCGAGCTGGGTGTAAGCAAAGATTTCTTAGGACACAAGAATCAAAACCATAAAAGAAAAAATGATAAAGTTAGATTTCCTCAAAACTAAATATTTCTCCTCATTAAAAAAAAAAAATCTCACAACTTTGAAATGAAAACATGCATAAAATTTATAAAGTGTAAGTAGATAAATAGTCAAACAACACAGAGTTAGCTTGAATGGGTTCCCACTGGCCTAACTGGGGACAATGTGAACCTTACAATTAATGAGTAATGGATTATAATCGTTTAAGTAAAAATGATCCATGAAACTACTGATAAATAAGTAAATAAATAAAGTACATGGGGTAGTAACATGGTTCTAATAGTAGAATGGCAACCAATAAAAGAAGAAGTGATGATAAAATTGAGACCCATTATTTTGCAGCTATCTTAGGGATAATTATTGTAGGCAAGCCATCAATAGGTGCTAATATCTGTGGGTGAAATTTAAATAAGAGAGGATATTCACACGGTCTCATATATCTATGCCCAGATTACTTATGAATTATGAATGAACAATGGTAAGTTTAAAGTGAAGGAATCTGGCAGACTCTACCTTTAACCAAGAGATCAAGGTAAACATCAGTAGTAATGGGACAAACTGATAACATTCACTTCTTCATGTGATTCACTGAAAAGGACACAGCATTAATCACACGGTCTTACATGAGACAAACCCAATTGAGGAACATTCTACAAAACAACCGACCTGTACTCTTCAAATGTCAGTGTCATGAAATTAAAAAAAAAAAAGAATGAGAAATTATTCCAGATTAAAGGCTAAACAACCATGAGACCTGAATGTCATGCATCATCCTAGATTAGTTCATAAATGGGTGAAAATCCTATTAAGGACAATTAGTGAAATTGAATAAGGACTTTATTATTAGCATTGTTAATGTCAAATTTTCTGAATGTGATCATTTGTTTCACTTTGGTTATGTAAGAAAATTAATGACCTTGTTTTAAGAGAGAGAGAGAAGCATATAGCAAATACAGTGAAAGGTACCAATTTCTGAAGGATATATGAGTATTAATTGAATTATCCTTGTGACTTTTAAGGTTTAAAGTTTTTTCAAAGTGAAAAATTCAAAAACATAACAAAAATAATCTAAATAAAAATTTTTTCTGCTGTTTACTTAGGAGAGATTCTCTTCATAAATGGATTGATCTTAATCTGTGATTAGGGCCTTTCCTCAGCACATGGAGGTTTTTTTAATGATATCATTTTTTAATGTCTCTTTTCGAAATGTTCTCGTTCTTCTTTTCCACCATGGGAACAAGTACTTTTCTTATATTTTAATGTCATTATCCATCCCACATACTTTGTATCTTTCTCTTTCATTTTTAATGAATATATTTTAAAATATTTTTGCCCTAACTTTCTGCCTTCTAGTGGCTCTTTTCAAGATGGTTCTCCAAATCACTGATTTTATTTCCACACTGTTAAAATTCAGGATTCTACTACTGCATAGATCCTTTCCCTAAACCTCTCTGTTATCATTTTATATTTCAGCTCAACCTATTTTCTGAAAACCTTGCTCCTACTTTTTCTTAGAGTCTTTTTCTACCTGCATCCAAAAGAAGATGCCAGCTTCATCTAACACTTCTTAGTACGTCATTATCAGGGGTTTTCCTTTCCGTGAGTTTTCAGATAATGATTCTTTTCTTGTCATATACGGCAGTATTTTGTTCTCATTCTCACCTATGAAGCTGCTGACTCATCCAAAAAGGATGAGCGGGCAAGCTAGTCTGCCATTTGCTAATAGAAGACTTGTCTTAGTGCAGTGCTCCTAATCATTCTAATGCTTCTATGTTAGACTGAGTTGAGGTCTGTATCTTTACCTCATGCTGGCTACCTGAGGTATGTTTTATATGGGGAGAACTTTCTAACTCTTCCTGCAGGATGTGCTCACAAGATTCCACTTCCCAGTATTCAAATTGCCTTTACAGTTTTCCCCTCCTTGCACGGTTATTTTTTTTTTTTTTTTTTGGTGTTTAGTCACTGAATGTTTGGAGTTGCTCCAGATCATTGTCTGTACATTAGAGAGATAACTAAGTCCTATATGCCTGTTGGTATAGATTTCTTTTTTTAACTAAGAAGGACAGGTAGTAAAGAAAGGCACAAGAGTCTTTTTTGTTTGTTTGTTCCCAAATATTTATCTATTTATTTTAATTTATTTATTTATTTTGGCCACACTGGGCAGCTTGTGGGATCTTAGTTCCCCAACCAGGGATCAAACCCAGGCCCTCGGCAGTGAAAGCATGGAGTCCTAACCACTGGACAGCCAGGGAGTTCCCCCAAATACTTTCTGGGCTCCTGCTCTGTATCAGGTACTGTTCTTACCATTTTATGTTCATTATCAAAAGTCACAAGAGTCCTGTTATTACTCTCAGAACATCATAGAATTGTTGGGTAATAAATGATTATAATTTTACCCCCTGTCCTAGACCTATCAAACTTTTGGAACTAGAATTTGGATCTAAACCAAACTTTTAGGTCCTGGCACTAAACTGACTTCCTCTCTTAGAGTTTTTAAAATTGAGTATTAATTATTTCCTGTGGCTTCAAAGTCAGGCAAAAGTGGGTAGAAGATTCATCAGAGTCAGACAGTCTAATCATTTTAGCTAAGTTTCCCCATTATTTTCACCTGTAAAAAAATAAGTTTTAATTAACGGTAGAATAAACTTTTGAGCAAAGAGCCAACTAAGAAAATAAGAGATATAATTTTAATCCCAGTGATGAATGCCTACTTTCCTTTCTTGGATTGAGCCCTTTTGTTTCTTAGGTATATTTTCAAAATTCATATTTTATGTTCTGCAGTAACTACAATATACTGGAGCAAAGGCATGTTCTTTATTTTGAAAATTGCTTTGAAGGTGTATATCTTAAAATAAATCAAGTTAAGATATAACTTTTGTTATTAGTTTGTAGTTGTATAGTTGTACATTGCAGTGAATGTGGCTGGATTTATATCTACTTTTAGGGATTTATTGGTGTTTTCTTTATGGCTTGATATGTAAGCAATCATTTTAAACGTTCCATTGGCTCTTGAAAACAAGGAGCAGTACTTACATAGGATTTAGGATTTGAAATACAGTTATACATAAAACATATCCTGTTAATATATTACTCAGGCCTTTCTTTTTGTTTACTTGCTCTATCAAAGACTATGTTAAAAATTTTCAATTAAATTTGTGTCTCTGGCTATTTCTCTATATATTTCTTAGCATATGTTTTAAGTATTTAAAGTCTAGGTTAAGTGCTTAAAAGTTTACTACTATTTCTACTTTCTGTACACTGGGGCATGTGTTTTTAGCATACAAACATGAACTATAAAAATTACATATATAATATAGTAATTCTTTTCTTTTTTGGATTATTTCATCTGTCAAAGGCTGATAGGTTATATTTAAAAATTTTATGACTGTTTCTATTTCTCCTATGTCTAAGTACTTATTTTATATATTTAGATAATAGGTTATCACTTTTTGAAGTCTCATCACAGTTGGACGCTCACCGTGGATTGTGTGTTTTTAACCTTTATCTGCTTAAAAGCTCACCTTGAACTCCACTTTCACGTTGTTATTGGAATCCTTGCCTTACTTTTATTGCATTTGTATTATATATATTTGCCCGTCTTTTTCCTTTTAGTCTTTCAGCTGTACTTTGTTTCACCCCGCACCTTGTTGAAAGTATATAGTTTACTTATGTATATGTATATACATGTCTACTTACTTATTTTAGACTATAGCCAAGAATAATTAAGTGCTTTCACTGAAGTATAATTTACATGTAGTGAAACACACTTCTTAAATATATAATTTGGCGATTTTGGTGTGTAACGAAAACATCATTCAAGAAAGAGAATATTTTCATTACCGCAGAAACAGCCCCCTCACGTCCTTCTCTAGTAAACTCTGTTCCCAGAAGAACCACTCTTCTGATTTTTATAATCACAGATTAATTTTTCCTGTCATCAACCTTTCTATAAATGTGACCATACCTAACATACTGATATGTAGTCTGGCTTATTTTACTCCAAATGGTGTTTTCAAGATTCATCTATTTTGTTGCTTGAATCAGTAATTGCTTTTACTCATTTTTGAGAAGCATTTCATTATACAGATATACCATAATTTTTATACTACACTATTCTCCTTTTGATGGAGAATACTTAGGTTATTTCCAGTGTTATTTAGGTTGTTTCCACTGTCATTTAGGTTATTTCCATTGTCATTTAGGTTACTGCCACCGTTCACTTATTATGAATAAGAAGCTACTATGAAAATTCTTAGATGAATCTTTTAATATGAGTATACATATTTAAAGCTTATGTATGAAATTGCCATATAACTTTCCAAAGTGATTATATCATTTTCAACCCCACCTGCAATGGAACAAGTTGCTCTACAACAGCAGTAGTTGAAACAGAGTGTGTATACACCTGGAGTTCCTGAGACCTTTTCAGGAGGTTTGAAAAATTCAAACTATTTTCCTAATAATACTAAGATGGTATTTGTCTTTTCTACCATGTTGATATCTGCACTTTTGGAAGAAAAGCAATGGGGGCAAGGGGGGAGGTAAAAATAAATCTGATGTTTATTACAGCATAATCAGAGCAGTAGCACCAAACTGTACAGATAGTCATTGCTTTCTTCACTGCCATACACTTAGAGCTAAGAGAGAGAGAGATTAGAAAGAAAGAAAGAAAGAAAGAGAGAGAGAGAGAGAGAGAAAGAAAGAAAGAAAGAAAGAAAGAAAGAAAGAAAGAAAGAAAGAAAGAAAGAAAGAAAAGAAAGAAAGAAGGAAGGAAAGAAAGAAAGGAAGAAAGGAAGGAAGACAAAGAAAGAAAGAAAAGATGCCAGTAGTACAGAAGAATGTCCTTGGTGAAGCAGTAAAACTCGCTAATTTTACTAAATTTTCACACTTTAGTACACAGTTTTTTTTTTTAATGTCTTTATTGGAGTATAATTGCTTTGGAGTTGTGTTAGTTTCTGCTGTATAACAAAGTGAATCACCTAAATGTATAGATATATCCCCATATCCCCTCCCTCTTGTATCTCCCTCCCACCCTCCCTATCCCACCCCTCTAGGTGGTCACAAATCACCGAGCTGATCTCCCTGTGCCATGCAGCTGCTTCCCACTAGCTACCTATTTTACATTTGGTAGTGTATATATGTCGGTGTTACTCTCTCACTTCGTCCCACCTTACCCTTCCCCCTCCCCGTGTCCTCAAGTCCATTCTCTATGTCTGCATCTTCATTCCTGTCCTGCCCCTAGGTTCATCAGAGCCATTTTTTTTTTTAGATTCCATATATATGAGTACACTTAATTTTAATATTCTTTGCGACAAATAGGAAGTACACATAAATCTCTACTGTTGTATTCTGAAGTATAATGGCTATCTTGACAAACAGCACCTTAACTGTGAGGGAAACTGGCTGCCTTTTTCATGGAACACCATTTTTACTTAAAAAATGACTGACAGTCTATGATTATTCAGAGTGGATATTTGTTAAACATTTTTCAAAAATTAACTAATTGTGTCTGTCACTCCAAGGAAAACAACTGACTGTACGTGTTACCAGTGATGAAAGTTGAGCTTTTAAGCAAAAATTAGAATGTAAAAAAAACTTATATGCACTGGCTTCCCAATATTTAAAGATGTAGTTGATAAATTTGGTGGTGATATAAATGAATGTGATACTGCATAATGAAATATGTCAACATTTAGAAGATCTCAATAACTTAGTAAAACCAATATTTTGCAAATAAACAACGTACAATGTTATAAAATCATGCTTGAGTGAAAGATCTATCCAAAGTTTGATAGATCATTTGATTTTAATGTAACAGAATGAGAAAAGCTTACTGATATGTGTTTTAGTTTCTAAAACTGCTGTAAAGAATTACCAAAAACTTGATGGCTTAAAATAGCATGAAGTTATTCTCCCAGATTTTTAGAGGCCATAAATCCAGGCCCAAGGTGTTGGCAAGCCGGAGTTCCATTTCAAGACTTTAAGGGAGAATAACTTTAGGCTATTTTAAGCCATCGAGTTAGTGCATTGCTTCTTCCAGCTTCTGGCAGCTCCAGGCATTCTTTGGTTTGTGTCCACATCTTTCCAATCTCTGCCTCCATGGTCACACTAACTTCTCTGCTCTGCCTCAAAGTTTTGCCCCTCTCTTACTAGGATACATAACATTGCATTTAGGGCTCACCTAGATAATCCAGGATAGGCTCCTCCTCTCAAAATCCTTAACTCAATCACATCTTTTGTCGTAGAAAGTAATATTCACAGGTTCCAGGGATTAAGGCACGGGAATATTTTTAGGGAGGCCATCGTTCAGCCCGCTACCAGATGGTTTTGTATTCCATATTGTAACTAACATTTAAGGCACTACCACATTTTGAGGTTTGGTATATTATAAAAGAATATACACATTAGCTGAAAAGTCTTTAAAAAATACTCCTTCCTTTTATAGTTACATTTCTGTTTGAAGCTGGATTTTCTTCAGCTACCTCGGCAAATACAACTTGTCACAATAGAATGAACGAATCAACAAATAAGACTGCAGCGTCTATTAAGCCAAACATTAAAAAGATTTACAAAACCAGAAAACTATGCTATACTTGTCACCAAATATTATTTTTATTTGGGAAAACATAGTAATTTTTCAAGAAAATTTGTTGTTTATTTTAACATTTACTGGGTAAATTATCATAATTTTAAATTCATTAATAAATTGTGTGTTTTTAAAAATTTCTGTTTTATTTTCTAATATGGTAAATATGATATAAAAATCCACATTATGGAAAGCTCTTTGGGGTTTTCAATAATTTTTAAGAGGGTAAAGTAATTCTGAGACTACAAAGTTTGAAAACCACTGCTCTACGTCCGTTACAAAATTTGTCGTCAATCTTTTAAAATTTTGCGACTGTAGTGGCTAAGGAATAGTATCTCATTGTGGTTTTAGTTTGCCTTACCTTGATGACAGTGATGTTGAGTACCTTACTGGTTAATCCATATGCCTTTTTTTTAAAAAATGCAGCTTTTTCTAATTCCTTGTAATATTTTCTTTGACCTAATCAACACATAAAATGTGTTGTTTAATTTTAAAAAAATTTGAGATATATATTTATATATAGACAGAGAGTTTACTCTCGAACAATGCAGGGGTTAGGAATGCAAACCCCTCCCCCTTTATAATTGGCCTTCCATATCCTCAGTTCTGCATCTGTAGATTCAGCCAAACTCAGATCATGTAGTACTATAGTACGTATTTATTGAAAAGAATCTGCATGTAAGTGGATCAGTGCAGTTCAAATCCATGTTGTTCAAGGGTCAACTGTATATATGTCATTGATTTTTAATTGATTTATGTTATCATCAGAGAACATATTCTGTATAATTTCACTCTTTCAAATTTATAGAGACTTATTTTGTGGCCCTGTCTATGGTCGATCTAGATAAATGTTCCATATTCAGTTTAAAAGAATGTGTAGAACTACCATATGACCTAGCAATCCCACTACTGGGCAAATACCCTGAGAAAACTATAATTCAAAAAGAGTCATGTACCACAATGTTCATTGCAGCACTATTTACAATAGCCAGGACATGGAAGCAACCTAAGTGTCTGTCGACAGATGAATGGATAAAGAAGATGTGGCACATATATACAATGAAATATTACTCAGCCATAAAAAGAAACGAAATTGAGTTATTTGTAGTGAGGTGGATAGACCTAGAGTCTGTCATACAAAGTGAAGTAAGTCAGAAAGAGAAAAACAAATACCATATGGTAACACATATATATGGAATCTAAAAAAAAAACAATGGTTCTGAAGAACCTGCAGGCAGGACAGGAATAAAGACGCAGACGTAGAGAATGGACTTGAGGACACGGGGAGCGGGTAGGGTAAATTGGGACGAAGTGAGAGAGTGGCATGGACATATATACACTACCAAATGTAAAATAGCTAGCTAGTGGGAAGCAGCCACATAGCACAGGGAGATCAGCTCAGTGCTTTGCGACCACCCAGAGGCATGGGATAGGGAGAGTGGGAGGGAGACGCAAGAGGGAGGGGATATGGGGATACATGTATATGTATAGCTGATTCACTTTGTTATACAGCAGCAACTAACACAACATTGTAAAGCATTTATACTCCAATAAAGATGTTAAAAAAAAGAATGTGTACTGTGAAGATTTGCTTGTTTGGTTGCATCTCTCCTTCCTCCAGTAATTACTCCACACTTTCCTAAAAGAGGTCTGATGATGACCTACCCTTCCTTAAAAATCGCTCATGGCTCTCTAATGCCAAATTCTATGGGGATCTTTACCTACTTTTCCAGATTCATGTCTAATTTTGTTACCTGAGCATTTGGGGCTGTTCCTAGAACATGCAGTCTCATTCATTCTTCTGTACCTTTCCAATCCCACTTCCTATACTTTTGAGTACCCTTTCTTCCTCACACACCTTGTAAAGTCTCACACTCAAGACCTTCAAATGTCATGTCCTGTCTATGACTTACATAAATATTTCTTAGATTATTTTGTTAGGAATGTTATTTACATGTTCTCTAGGCTTTCAAATTTTCTTTTTTGTCTACTTCTTTTATAAAAAATGAAGAGAAAAGTATGAAAACTTCCACATTTAATTTTAAATTTGTTTACGTCTCCCCTAGTTCTGTCAGTTTGCCTAATACATTTAAGAGTTTCTCTTCTGAATTGCACACATGTTTAGAATTGTTATGCCTTCCTGTTGAACTGATGCTTTTTATCATTATGAAAAGGTTCTCTTTATCTCACAATATTCCTTGTCCTGAAGTTTCCTTCATCTGCTATAACTAAAACCACACCAGCTTTCTTAATGTTTTCATGGTATATACTTTTTCATATACTTCCAACATTTTTGTGTCTATATATTTAAATTGCATATCTTGTAAGTAGCTTAGAGATGTTTCCTGATATTTCTACTTAGTCTGACAAACACTGCCTTTGATAAAAACGTTTTGTCCATTTATAGTAAATGCAATTATAAAAAATAGTAAGTTTTCCTCTTTGTCCCCTTTGTTCCTCGTTTCTTGCCTTCTTTGGATGAACTGAGTGTTTTTTATGATTATATTTTAATTCTTCAAATGACTTTTCAACTATTCTTTCTATTTTGGGAGATATGGCTTAATTTATCATAGACTACCATGAATTAAGATTGTACCACTTTCCATATAATTGGATTATTATTCAGTTATTCTCCCTTCTTCCTCTGTGCTATTGTTATCATATATATATATTACTTTTATGTGTTACAAAATCCCAGAATATATATTTTTTTCAGTATAAGAAAAGAAATTACTAGTCATTTTAATTTGTAAAATGTTTCTTTCTGATGCTATTCATTCCTTCCCACAGCTATAAATTTCCATCTGGTATCATTAGGTTTTCTGGTTGAAAAATTTTATTTAGCATTTCTTTTTGTACATTTATTTTATGCTGGTGAAAATTCTTCCAGCTTTCATTTATCTTACAATATATTAATTTCACCTTTTCTTGAAGGTTATTTTTACTGCATACAGAATTTTAGGTTGACAGATTTTTTTTCTGTTCAGCACTTTTTAAAGATGTTAATGTACTATTTTCTGGACTCTTTTGTTTCTGATGAAGTCAACCATTATTCTTATCCCTGTTCCAATATGAACAAAAGAAATATGTTTCTTTTATGCTGGCTGACTTTAACATTTTCTCTTTTTTTCTGGCATTTTCACTTTTGATGTGCTTTCATATGTATTTCAACTGCTTGGGGTTTACTGAAGTTATTAAATCTGTAAATTTATATTTTTCAGTGAATTTGGAAAATGTTCCTCCATTGTATCTTCAAAAATTTTTTTCTGCCCCATTTTTTCTATCCTTCTGTGATTCAAATTACACATCAGTTAGATTGTTTGATACTGTCCTAAATGTCACTGAAATTTTATTTTCTTTCAGTCTTTATTTTCTGCGTTTAATTTATAATGACTTCTCTTCAGATTCAGTGATATTTTCTTCTGATGTGACCAGTTTTTTGTTAGGTCAATCCAAATTTTTTTTCAAATTCTAGAAGATTCATTTGGCTTTTTGATACTGTCATGTCTCTAATGGTGTTTCTCATCATTTTATTAGCTCTGTCCTCTTACAGATTTTTAAACTTATTTATAATAGCTACTAAATTATACATCTGGGACATCTGTTGATCTTCTATTGACCGCTTTCTTATCCAAATTATTTGCCACATTTTTCTTATGCTTTGTATGTGTAGTAATTTCTTTATCACTGCATATCATGGGCAATATGAATGATATACTGTAGAGCCTCTGAATATTATCTGCCTCTAAAGAATATAGGGTTTTATACTTGCAGGCAGTTAAATTACTGGTAGATCACTTTGATCCTAGAGAGACTTGGTTTTAAACTTAGTTATAATGGGTAAATTTTGGTTTTAATTTTACTCATAAGGTATGTAGTTCTGAGTCCTGAGCTAACCTGTAAGATATGGTTCTACTGAGGTGTCAAGGGAAAGCCTACAGCATTCAAAAAGCTATTCAACAAATTTGTTGGAACTTGATTTGTAAACTCTGTCTTCCTATATGCAGGCAACTGCTGAAATCTCTGCTCTTGCATACTGCTTTCTTCTAGGCTTCTTGAATCCTCCCTCAGCATACATATTTTTAAATATTGTCCAAGAATCTGAAGCAGTGACATGCAGAGTTTAGAATTTCCCCTCTATGGCTTCTTCCTTTCCAGGAGTTTCCTCCAATTCCCAGCTACTCTGATAGCACTAAGATCTAACTTTTTTCTCTTCAGCCCATTTCTGTTTGAACTGTAATCTCACTCTGTGGTAGAACACTAGGAAATGCTTTTAAGGAAAAAGCTATTTAAACATGGCATTCTTTCTCTCAAGAATTATGTCCTCTACAGTTTCTGGCTGTTTGTTTATTGGTAGCTTTAGGTATTTATTTTAATATTTTGTGCAGAATTTATACACAGTGGTCACAGGATTAATGTAATACAACCTTTTCTGCCATTTTCAGAACTGGCATTCCCCTACTGGTGAGAAGAATTTTCTTTCAATAAGAATATTCATTTCATTACCAGTGAAAGTAACAAAAATATTTGATCTGTTACTTTATCTTACATTTTCTGTTTTATACACTTTTTTGATAATGTTTATATTTTTCAATCTAATTTTTTCCCTTTGATAACTTGAGAGACACAATAAAAAAGGAAAAGACGGATTGTTTGGTAGTCATGGTCCAAGTAGCATAATAATCATTTTAAAGCTGTTCAATTGATCAATAATATATTAAAAGCCAATGTATCAGTGACAGCCTCTTCCTTCCAAAAGTCAGTCAATCAGAAACACATTCACTCTAATATATATGCCACTAAGTGCCACGCAATCAAAAACAGTTTCATCCAAGTAACTATGATTTTACCGATGATGTCATCCCACGTGCACCTCTGAAATTCCACCAATCTCTGGACTCTATGATTCTTAAAATTCTCATGTATGATTAGTAGTCTTCTCTGCCTGGAGAGATTGTGCCTGATTATCAATATTCTTCTATACTGTAATAAGCAATAAAATCATCTTCAGAATTTTTTTTTTAGTTCCTCAGTGATGGTCATGTCATCCTTTAACAGTATAAAGCCTGTTTTAAATTTTACTAATTATTACTATTATATATTCCTATCAGTGTCAGGATGAATGCCCTCTTCCCTCTCAGTCTTCACTCTACTTTTGTTGAACTACCAGTTTTTTGGTATGATATTCATGGTTTAGTTTATATATTTATCTGATTATCTTATATTTAAATATAGTATGTTTTTCTTTTTTCATTAAGATGAGTTCTAATTTATATCCATAATTATACAAGTCATTACAGTTAATTTTATATTTAAGTTGCTTCTCTGTGTGTTCTTTATTTTGATTCATTTTTGGATTACTTGAAATTTGTCCCTGGGTGATTTTTATCAGGAGCTCTTCCTAGTTTATTTCCTGCATTTTTCTATATCCAAGATTTTTTGTTTTGTCTTGTTCTGCCTTCAGACTATAATAATAATATGTTTGAGTACAGCCTTTGTTGATACAAGCTTTCAGCCTTCACCCTGAACACCTAGCCTCTTGTTTTGTAGTATTACTGTTGCAGAGCTATAGAATCATGATAACCTATACTTTTTGCTGTTGTTGTTAGTAACCTTACATTTGTTTTCTGACCTGATGCCTTTACGGTACTTTTTAAATCCTTGAAATGAGATAATTTCATTAAGGTTGTTTATAATTTTTATCTCTATATATTCATTTTGCCTCCTATACAGTGAGTCCTTTTTCTTAAAATTTTTTAAAAATTTATTTATTTTATTTTATTTATTTTTGGCTGCATTGGATCTTTGTTGCTGTGTGCGGGTTTCCTCTAGTTGCAGCGAGTGGGGGCTACTCTTCGTTGTGCGAAGGGCTTCTCATTGCGGTGGCTTCTCTTGTTGCGGAGCATGGGCTCTAGGTGTGCGGGTTTCAGTAGTTGTGGCTCATGGGCTTTGTTGCTCCGTGGCATGTGGGATTTCCGGGACCAGGGCTCGAACCCAAGTACCCCGCATTGGCAGGTGGATTCTTAACCACTGCACTACCAGAGAAGCCCTACAGTGAGTCTTTTTAATCTAAACTACAGTTCTTTCCTCTTTATATGACATTACTCTACTATATCTTTAAATATTCATTTATTTTCCACTTAATTTATTCCCTAATTATTATTCTAGAAAAAAAATCAAAACTATACATCATGGAATACAAGGTCTTTTATGATCCAGTCACTCACTATCTTTTACATTTATCTTTTAGTGAACCCTTTCAACTCCACACCTGATGCTTTAGACACATAGACCTGCTTTCTGAATCCTTATTCAACATTCATAATCAAGATTTTCATTTTGTATAAAGCATTTCTAGAACTCCTAAATAGAATTGTTCAATGTCTCCATTCTGCTACCACTGGTACCAACACATATTTTATCAGAGCACAGATGAAACTCAATTGCTTTTACATGTTCTCCCCTACTAGACTGTAGCTATTTAGAAGGTATGTAACATATATGATTTGTCCTAGTGTCATGTGCATTTACCATAGTGCTTGGCATAAAGGAAGTGCTGTTTAATAAATGTTTGCAGAGAACGAAAAATGGAGCTGGGGGAATCAGGCTCCCTGACTTCAGACTATATTACAAAGCTACAGTAATCAAGACAGTTTGGTACTGGCACAAAAACAGAAATATAGATCAATGGAACAGGATAGAAAGCCCAGAGATAAACCCACACACATATGGTCACCTTATCTTTGATAAAGGAGGCAAGCATATACAGTGGAGAAAAGACAGCCTCTTCAATAAGTGGTGCTGGGAAAATTGGACAGATACATGTAAAAGTATGAAATTAGAACACTCCCTGACACCATGCACAAAAATAAACTCAAAATGGATTAAAGACCTAAGTGTAAGGCCAGACACTATCAAACTCTTAGAGGAAAACATAGGCAGAACACTCTATGACACACATCACAGCAAGATCCTTTTTGACCCAGCTCCCAGAGAAATGTAAATAAGAACACAAATAAACAAATGGGACCTAATGAAACTTAAAAGCTTTTGCACAGCAAAGGAAACCATAAACAACACCAAAAGACAACCCTCAGAATGGGAGAAAATATTTGCAAATGAAGCAACTGACAAAGGATTAATCTCCAAGATTTACAAGCAGCTCATGCAGCTCAATAACAAAAAAACGAACAACCCAATCCAAAAATGGGCAGAAGACCTAAACAGACATTTCTCCAAAGAAGATATACAGATTGCCAACAGACACATGAAAGAATGCTCAACATCATTAATCATTAGAGAAATGCAAATCACAACTACAATGAGGTATCATCTCACACCGATCAGAATGGCCATCATCAAAAAATCTAGAAACAATAAATGCTGGAGAGGGTGTGGAGGAAAGGGAACACTCTTGCACTGTTGGTGGGAATGTAAATTGATACAGCCACTATGGAGAACAGTATGGAGGTTCCTTAAAAAACTACAAATAGAACTACCATACGACCCAGCAATCCCACTACTGGGCATATACCCTGAGAAAACCATAGTTCAAAAAGAGTCATGTACCAAAATGTTCATTGCAGCTCTATTTACAATAGCCAGGACATGGAAGCAACCTAAATGTCCATCGACAGATGAATGGATACAGAAGATGTGGCACATATATACAATGGAATATTACTCAGCCATAAAAAGAAATGAAATGGAGGTATTTGTAATGAGGTGGATGGAGTTAGAGTCTGTCATACAGAGTGAAGTAAGTCAGAAAGAGAAAAACAAATACAGTATGCTAACACATATATACGGAATCTAAGGAAAAAAAAAAAAAAAGGCCATGAAGAACCTAGTGGCAAGACGGGAATAAAGACACAGACCTACTAGAGAATGGACTTGAGGATATGGGGAGGGGGTGGGGTGAGATGTGACAGGGTAAGAGAGTGTCATGGACATATATACACTACCAAATGTAAAATAGATAGCTAGTGGGAAGCAGCCACATAGCACAGGGAGATCAGCTCGGTGCTTTGTGACCACCTAGAGGGGTGGGATGGGGAGGGTGGGAGGGAGGGAGATGCAAGAGGGAAGAGATATGGGAACATATTGTATGTGTATAACTGATTCACTTTGTTATAAAGCAGAAGCTAACACACCATTGTAAGGCAATTATACTTCAATAAAGATGTTAAATAAATAAATAAATAAATAAATAAATAAATAAATAAATAAATAAATGTTTGCAGAATGAATGAATGGACTTAGAGTTGGCATTTATTGATATATTGATCAGGGAGTTATAAAACTGGGATTTTATCATGCTTGGAAACTTCCTAATTATTTGATTTTGTAGCTCTGTGCCTTTGTGTTCTCAGTTGTACTTTGGTGGGATTTAGGTACGTAATTAATAAGTTCTCTTCTAGCTCTGAAATGCCATGACTCTCTAATTACATTTCTCCCTTCATCATTATTTCTTCTGGATAATAGGTAGGTCTGTATAGAAATTCAACAAAAACTTAAGTCCATCAGGGAAAAAAAAAGATAATAACATAGCTTTTACTATATGCAAAACACACAGTTTATCTCATTTGATCATTACAACCCAACCTTGTGGATAATATTATTACCCTCATTTTACATATACACAACCTGAGACATATAGAGATTAAGTACTATGCTCATGTTCACACATCGCCTGTTAAGTGATGTAGTTAATATTTGGAAGCTAGGTAGACTTACTCTTCTGTTCTGTGTTCTTAACTAGCATTCTATGCTGCTTCTCATTGTTTTAGACAGCTAGAATTCCATTTAAATATAAATCTTCTTTTTCAATGAAGGTCATTATTGCTTGCTCATAGTAGGTGCTCACTGTATATATTTGTTGAATGACTGCATTAACTTTCATGATTTACCTGACCAACGTGTTGTTATAGCGTGCACACTATAGCTGCAAGCACTGTGTAAATATAACATAGCATATCTAATTAGATTTCTTGCACTTTTCCATATTTATGTGTAGTGAATGCTAAAATAAAACGCAGTTGAGATCTTTATAAAGCACCAAAAGCAGCATTAAAAGAAGAAAAATTTAAAAACTAAAATATTTTTCAAGTTCTTATATTTCAGCTCAACAATGCTACAAACAAGAGCATTATTTACAAAATACGGCGGTAATAATGCCTCCTGCAGATTAGCATAGAGAATGTATATCAGCAATAAGATTGTAAATGTATTAGGCAGGTATAATACCCTGTGTTCAATGCTCTCAGGATATAGTGGCATTCAAATCTGAACAGAAAGTCAGATGTTAGTATAGTCTTTACATTATAGCCTTTGTAATTTTAAAAATAGAATTAAAAAAAAATCCCGTAACGGTGGGTACAACTCTATTAAAATGTTAATATGTATGGTTTAAGATTAAAAGTACCATAGATTCACTATATAAAATATAGAAAACACTGACAAGCAAGAGGACGGAATCCTATAATCCTACAATTCAAAAATAACCATTGGCAACATTTGGGTATATCTCCTTCCTGTTTTGTGTAGGTAGGGGTGCATGTGCATGTGTGTGTGTGTATGAGAGAGAGAGAGAGAGAGAATTTGAGCATATTCCAATATGTAGATGAGGATATGTTGGCAATGACACTGATAATCCAAATGCAATGTCTCCTGCTCCCTCATAATCTTCAAGGACACTCCACCTGTTGCAGAGTCCCCATTATTTTTGGAACGACTAGCATTTGCTTTGATTCCTCTGTTGTTTCAGCTTCCCAGTCTTAAATACTTTCTGTTCAAAACCCCTTTGCTGCTGCCACTACTGATACAGCCCAATGTGAGAATATCTGTGTCTGTGCCAAGAGTTCCTGCCTGATGTTGGCTCCATGTGGATTTAGGAAGAACACTCCTCCCCCCTACTCTGTAGTCTATGTTGTCACCAGGAGCTGACCATGTGGGATCTCCTGGCCTCTGTGAGTCACACAGTCATTCATGGAGACACCTCCTTAAGATTCTCTCTCTAACTACCCTGTTTATAGGGACCCCATACAAATACAAAAAAAAAAAATGAGGTCAGATGAGCGACCAGGCGCTAATAAATCCATTTTTTTTCTTGACTATTTCTGTCTGCAATAATGTACTAGGATCCACCATACAAATTCATCAATACTCAGCCACTGTTTACATACAAAAATCAGCAATTTTCACATGCTTTGACATAATGACATTCTCTTTCTCGTCTTTGAGCCTGAACCCCAGAGGCCCTGTGGCTAATTCCTAACATTCCTCCACTGTTCATTCTCTTTTTATTCTTCCTTGTAGTAATTGAGCCCCCTTTAATTTTAATTAGACACAGCTACACAGAGACTAGCTTTGCTTCTATTCCTCCAGCATGGCATCTAGCATACCCACACGCAGCATTAACGTCCTTTGTGCTCTGCTCTGGATCCAGAGTCAGAAAATGGGGGCTTGCTCTCTGTGTCTGTCAAATCTAAGGCAGATGGTGTAGTGAATCTCACCTAGTTCTCCTGGGCTCAGAGGCATCCTCTTGAAGGATGGTGAATAGACCAGATGCCTTGCCCATTGCCTTCATGCAATGGCTGGTTTCTAGTATCCCTTCCAGCTTTAACATTACGTGGTTCTAATGAACATACACAGTCTCTGTTTAAACTTTTTCAAAGTTACTCACCCATGTAGGTAATTTTACTTTCTCCCTTTGGATATTTTTCACAAATCTTGATTTAGTGCCTAATGTGATTATAAAACTATTTTAGCTTGTATGTCATACGTAGGCAAGTGCATACATTTTGTATTTTGTAGTCCTCATAGCATCTAACAATAAGACTCATTAAATAGTTTTCAAACTTTACTTAATTCATGGTAAGAAGATGGACCTTAGCCTTCTCAATACGCAGTAAAATTTAGTGCATGAAACGTGAGCGATAAAATTCAAAAACAGATTGCTTTGAAGTTTTAAGCAACTAAGGTGCTATTTAGTAATATACTGCTTAAAGATTCTAGTTAACACTTTCATGGCCTAGAAGGATTAATGTGGTTTCCAAATAATAATAATAATAACAATAATAACAATTATAATACCATGTGTTACAATGCATCATTTTTGCAGCACTAAGAAAAGAAAAAGATGACAATTAAATTATGACTGACTGTAAGATATATCCTGATTTCAGAAATACAAAAAAGGTAAAAAAAATGTGTCTTAGAATTGATAAATTACTGAAGTAATAGATAATAATAACCACAGAAACAGTGCTAATACTACTATAACTCTTATGGCGTTAGTAAGATAAAGTGTCTTACAAGCATGCTCTCATTTATACCATGAGGTAGATGGTTCTATTTTATGAGCATAAAATGAAGGATTAGAGAAAAATAGCAATTTTCCCAAGGTTGTAGAATCTGGTAGATCCACCTCTATCAGACTGTATAGAGTGATTTTTTTAAGTAAGTATACTATAATCTAGGTGTGGTGTATTTCTTTCAAAAGCAGGCACTTCTAACTGGAGAAATTAATTATGTTTGGATTACTTGGTTTGCATCCTAAACACTGGTGAATTGGAATGAAATCTCCAGAGTATCCTATTCTACATGTATTTTTCATACTCATGGCTAATCATTTTTCTCTGTTAGTAAATTGGCTTGTTTTCTTTCATTCTTTTTTAACAAGATGCCACGGGGATATAGTATTGACTGTGGGATAAAGTTCAAGTGTTGTAGGGATTCCCTAAACAAAATGTATTTCTGTAGTTGTTAATCAAGCAATGTGTGAAGGATTTACATCAGGATCTTCTGCACAGATGATGAATGAAAGTCCCTCAATTTCACATCCTTGGAGACATAAAATATAACTGGTGTACTGTATTAAAAAGCTAACAGATCTCCTTGTTGCTGATCAAGGACATGTTTTTTTTTTGCTCTAGAGGGAGTAGAAGACAAATTTGTACTGTCAATTTTCAGTTATCTGGGTGCTGATTGTTTAGTTCTCTCTCTCCTTCTTTGCTGGTGTGAGGCCCCTGCAACACATTTGAGATCTTTAGTACTTGGACATTGAACAACTTGAAAGCGAAAAGATACACCTTCACTTAATTTTTCAGCTTGTTAGCAGCTCTTGAAGAGCTTAGATGGATGAAAATGAATAAGAACCATGTGATTGTGAGCAGACTACACAGCTACATAAATCCTGAAGTTTAGCCATCAACAAAACCAAGATGGCAGTGTCTCATTTACTAGATGTGTGGCCTTAGATCAAATATGAACCCTGCCAATCTTACAAGGTTTGTGTGTGTATTAAAAAATGTGTTTGTATTTCATAAACTGGAAAGTGTCTTATAAGTTTTAAAGCAGCTATATATTAGCATTTTCTTTTCCTACTCGCCATTATCAACTTACAGTTCATTTGATCAGGTTAATTATAGTGTCAATATCACTGAGAATTAGAATTATTTTAAGGCAACACTTCTCAAATGGCTTGTCATAAAGGACCATTAAAACTTTGGCATGGACACAGATACACTACCAACTGTAAAACAGATAGCTAGTGGGAAGCAGCCGCATAGCACAGGGAGATCAGCTCGGTGCTTTGTGACCACCTAGAGGGATGGGATGGGGAGGATGGGAGGGAGACGCAAGAGGGAGGGGTTTTGGGGATATATGTATACGTATAGCTGATTCACTTTGTTATACAGCAGAAACTAACACACCATTGTAAAGCAATTATACTCCCATAAAGATGTTAAAAAAAATAAAATAAAAGAGACTAAAGAAACATTAAAAGAAAAAAGGTACACTTTGTTATGTGTATTTAAATCACAATAAAAAATATGCCTAAAAAAACCCACAACTTTTTTCATCCATTGTGAACTGATAATTTTATACATAGCAAAGAAAATAATTATTAAAAAATAATATAAATAAAAAGAAAAATATAAAAATAAAAATTTCAATTAGTTGTCATTAAATTCAACAGGCATAAAATTAATGTTCTGAGTTGCTATAAAAGTTTCTAAATTCTTCCTCCTCATGACTGTATTTATTTCATTGTGAATTGGTTATTAACTTTTCAGAGACCAGTACTGTTCTGATCACACTTTGAGTAGCACTGGACTTGGGGACCACACAATATGGTACTTAACAGGGTCACAAGACTGCAAAACCTGGCCCCCGATTACTCTCAGTGCTGGTCTTCTCACCGTTCTTTGAAGATGTCACCCTCACTCTCAACATCAAGACCACCAAGACTTGAGCATGCTGCTTCCTCTGTCTGGTACGATCCTACCACCATGCTTTGCCTTGATGATACCATCTTTTCCTTTAAATTCCCAATTATATTTCACTTCTTCAGGAAACCCTTTCTTGAACTCTCAGACTCAGTTATGTTACTTTGTTGTAGGTTCTCATTACACACTGTACTTCTCCTTTACATTTCCTTTACCTATAAATTCTGTTTGTGATCATTTGTTGCCTATTAACAACCACATACTGAAACCTTCTCAAGGCCAAGGACTGTGTGAATGTCTTTCAATTTCTGAATCCCAGCGCTAATAACTGCTTGTCACATAGTAAGAATGTGACAGATATCGCTGACTGATGGACTATTTTTCTGGGCTAAGTAAGTCTAAGAGTTGATTACACAAAAGAATTTCCCTTAATAAATGCTAATACCTGCCCGCTTTCCCATTTTAAATTATTGAACACATAGGTTAAGTGTGTCATTTTAAATATGTCAACAACAAAGCAAATTCTGCCAAACTTCAGGTGGGCAGTGAATAAAATATAATAGGCATGGTTATCTTTTCATACAGTCATGAGAACTATTCATTGAAGTACAACTTCAAGAAATCAATTTGTTAAGGATTTTGTGTCATTTTCATGCAAGCAGTCAAAATTTTCTTGACAGAGCAATATATTGTAGCAATGACTTTTACTACTACTTGGTATCTATCTTACAACAATGTAGTGTTACTGATAAGAATCAAGACGGCTCAATTTTGTGATAGTACAGCCATTTATATCATCTCCAGGGAACCTTGGAAACCTCATTTTTTTTCTCTTAAACATTTATTGCAAAAATATTTATATGCCATAGTTTTATGTTTACTTATTGAATGAACAAATATTTCTATTCATGACTTGAAATTCCCATATAGCACATACACTTACTTTGGCATGGCCAACTTAAGATATTATTTCATCATTTGGTTTGTATCTATGCTATTAAATTATGATTTAAGCCTATATGGTCACTTTCCAAATTTTTCACTTTCTATTAACTTTTCTAACAATGAAATTTTCCATCATTCATCCATCTACAAATCTACATTTATAAAAGCATGAAAAAAAACTTTAAGAAATATGCTAAGCATTTAGTACAGTTCTCCACTTTCTGTAATTTAGTTTAGAGATAGGATATTTGGTGGGTTGTGTATGAGGGAGTGATTGTCTTCGACTTCTTATTTATATGCTTTACAAAGAAGCAGTGAGAATAAAATGTACTGAATAAAATGTATTAAGTAGCAGCAGGCCAATTTTACTGCTGTAATAAATAGAAAAAATCAGATTAAATTGAAAAAATATATATTCTTAAAGGTATTAAGGAACTGAATAAATAAGGAGGACTAAATATATTAAATTTCCTTATTAGTTTACTATAGCTGTGTAACAAATTACTATCTTAAATTTAGTGGTTTAAACCAGCACCATTTTTAGCTCATAGTTCTTTAGTTCAGAAATCTGTGCCCAGCACGACAAGGCTTTTTGGGGTCTTACAAGACTGAAGTCAAGCTGTCACCTGGGGATGTAGTTCTTACCTGAGGCACAGAATACTTTCCCAACCTCACTGGTTGCTGGGAGGATTTATTTTATTTTATGGTGGTTGTAGAAATGAGGTCCTAGTTTTTCTGTAGCTCTTGGCTAGGGACCACCTTCAGCCCCACAGGGAACCCCTCTCTATTGGCACTTTACAACATGGATATCTGCCCTCTTCAAGTCAGGTAGAGTGCTTATCTATGATTTCCTCTTCTGCAACAAGCCAGAAACAACTCTGTGATTTTAAAGGGCCCTTGTGATTAGATTAGGTCTACCTGGATCTAATTATGCCATATAACATAATCTAGTCCTAATAGTAAATTTCATCATATTCAGGACTATGCAGAGCAATTATCGCAGGGGTAGATAATCTTGGAGGATACCTTAATATTCTGATTACCAAAACATTCAATGAGAGAAGAAATTAATGTATAAATTGAGAATCACCAGCTACTTTTACTTGTGGGCATTTAGTGATTCTGAGTTGAACTAAGGATAAGTCTTAGTCCATAAAGACAGCACCTACCATGCAAAAGAGAAACCAACAAGAGACTGGCTTGATGAATTAGAAACCAGAGGAGCCCCAAACAAGACATTTGTTGAATTCTGGTAGGCTGGGGCTACAAAGAGCAAAGCAGAGTAAAATCTACTGCTGTATCATGGTACTTAGGAGACATGGTTCCTAAAGACAGCAGATATTTTCCACAAATGAGTGTTCAACTATCTTGAGGCTACTTGGGCAGAGATAAAGAGCTGAGCTCCAATCTGTAAAGGCATCCTTGTCTTTTAGAGTTGAAGGGACAGAGACAAGCCAGATTCTCAATCAAAAGCACTGCCATACCTGAGGAACAGAGACAAACTAGTGGTGGACTAAGACTTACTAATTGCAACCCAGCTCTGACCCAAATCTATCTTTGACTAGAATAAATTGACACATCACCTCTCTTAACTGATTAAGGGAGGAAAGGGTGAATATTAGCTGGTGGAAGGTAACATCTGAAGCTTCTGTGATTCATTTATACATAGTATGTGGCATAAAATTTTACAAATTTCTAGACATAAAAAGAGTGAGGTAGGGCTTCCCTTGTAGTGCAGTGGTTGAGAATCCACCTGCCAATGCAGGGGACAAGGGTTCGAGCCCTGGTCCAGGAAGATCCCACATGCCGCGGAGCAACTAAGCCCATGTGCCACAACTACTGAGCCTGCACTCTAGAGCCCGCAAGCCACAACTACTGAAGCCCATGCGCCTAGAGCCTGTGCTCTGCAACAAGAGAAGCCACTGCAATGAGAAGCTTGCACACCGCAACGAAGAGTAACCCCCACTCGCCACAACTAGAGAAAAGCCCACGTGCAGCAACGAAGACCCAATGCAGCCAAAAATAAATAAATAAATAAATTTATTAAAAAAAAAAAAAGAATGAGGTAAATGTGACTCGTAATCAAGAAATAACACAAGCCATGGAAATCTACTCACAAATGAAACTGTGATTGGAGTTAGGAGCCAAGAGATTGACAATAATTTTGATGAATATGGGAAATAAAAGAATAGAAAAGATGGACAAAATAAAAGTATGAGGAATTTAAAAACTGTAATCTATAAAAATAATCAAAATATAATTCTAGAAGTTGAAAAATTAATATCTGAAAGTAAGAGCTCATTAATTGAACTTGAAATAGGAGAAAAATAAATTAGTGACCTTAGACATGTCAGTAGAAATTATCCAAATTATGGTATATGGAGAAAAATTAGAAGGGAAAGAAACAAAAGAGACTAGAAGAGGACAAAAAAAAAAAAAAGTGTAATATGTATATTTGGAGTCCAGATGTAAAGGAGAGAGACTAGAGCAGAAGAGATATTTACAGGGATAATATCTAGAATTTTTCAAATCTGGTGACATATACCAACCCAGACAACAGATCCAAGAAACCTACTGAATGAGAAGTCCAATAAATATTAGAAAACTACACATAACAATAAAGTCAATGAAAAGGAAAAGTTAAAAGCTGACAGAGGTAAAAAAAGAAGCACTACCTTCAAAGTTTCAACAATAAGACTAACAGCTGACTTTTCAAAAGAAATTGTAGAAGGCAGAAGACAAAGTAATGGTATACTTTTAATGCTGAAAGAAAAAGATGAAAAGAGCCAATGAAAAATTTTAAATAATTAACCAGCAAAATGAACATGGAATAAATAAGACAAAAATTGAGAAATTCTGTCACTAGCTGTCAATACTAATTTCGGTGGAATTAAATTAGAAATTAATAAGAAAAATAACTAGAAAATCCCCAGTTTTTGGAAATTAAACAGCTTAATTCTGAATCACCTGTAGATCACAGAATAAATCACAATAGAAACTGGAAAATATTTTAAGGTAAATTACACATAATATGTAACATTAAAATTGAGGGATGCAGAAAATCATTGTTCGGAGGGAAATTTATAGCTCTAAATAACATTATAACATTGATATATGATATTGTACACATGAATAATATTCCATATGTAAATATTTTTATATAATTTCATTATTTTATATTTATTTATATATATTATATATAAACACATTATTTCTCTCTATTTACATATTTTCATCATCCCAACATATATTTTTCATTAGCATTGTGAAATGCCACTCTATTATAAAATCATTACCGTATATTTATGCATGATCATTTTTCAGCCTAATTAGATTATTTGATAGTATTACAGATTTCATAGTTTAATAAACAAAAGTTTTCATCCTTCCTGCTGATTTACTTAACTTTAAAGTGAAAGCAATCATTCTTATCTTAAGAATAAAAGTTTGGAAGTGATACAAAAGCATTGTACAAGGAGTCAGTAGAAATTAAGAAAATAACCAATTGATATATAGTTCAAATTGGAATTTTGCTATTTTTATTTTAAAAAACACACTTGCAAAAGACATAAACAACCAAATTTTTCTCTGAATAATATTAAAAATGACAAGATCATATGACTGAGTGTGAGGTTGGTGTCTTGATAACATCAAGTAAAATATAGACAACTTAACTGTACCGAGTAAAATTTTTCCTTAAGGCTACTGCACTCTAGAAAAAGGAAATTTTATAAAAGTCTAAAAAGTTCTGTAGAATACTTAGAAGGAAAATGAAATACTATTAACTACAGGCAGAAGGGTAAATGTTAATTGCAAGATTACATCATTATCAAATATTTAAAGTAAGTTGTGAAATTTTGCAGCCTTAAACAATGGCCATTTTCTAGATGACCTCATTAATGTGTTTTGGTACCTGGCACAATGGAATCTGAACACAAATGAAGCACGGAAAATAGTGTTTTGTACTATTAATCTGGTAAAATTTTTATGGTAGGACAAAAAGACAAATGTTTTAGTAGAAAGAAGAGTCAGAACCCAGTTCTTTGCATAATCACTTGTGTGAACCAGGGCAAGTCATAAACTTTTATTTACATGGACAAACTCTGAAATCATACAGACACAGATGACATAAATTTCATATTTCTCTTCATTTGGAATTTTCACACTGAATGTATCTTATTAAAACAAATAATAGACTTGCCATTGAACCTTCAAAACCTAGGAAAACTTTTGCTCTATTGAGCCTAATACTGGTGAAGAACTTTATACTTTACAAAATTTTTATATATCTTTTCTCACTAGATTACCCTAACTAGCCAGGGATTTAGGAAGGCATGAGATAATTAGCAGTTTATATGTATTTATGAGCAACATGATCTGACCTACATGATCACCAAACCAAATCTGTAGTCAAGTACAGCACTTTATAATGGAGTTTTGATATTTCACATAGAATTTCATTTGGTCAAACAATACAAAACAAGGAAAACCTATGTTCATATCATATAGCCTCATCTGTATTCACACTACCTCTTCCAGATCACAAATATCAGCAGGGATAAATATATAAGAATAGTTCCAGGAGTAATGGAGTTATGCCTTGCTGTTTGCCACTGTTGGAAACGCTATCAGAAGTACAGGCTCCAGTCAAGGAGGAAGAAAGCTTTTTCATATGGGGAGAATAATGGTAATTGGGCAAGGAGGCTCTCATTACTTCCTACAGACACTGTATTCCAGCGTTTCACTCAAGTGAACAATGAACCTGCTTACACTCTTTATGGCAGCTGAATCTCTTGACCTACTTATTAGCGAGCTAGGGTCAAGAAAGAGTTCTGAAAGTCCAAGATGGGTAGGGGACTGTTAGGCAAGTTCCTTTTTTAGCTATACCATTCATACCATGTGTGGCTGGTTTCCTACTTTTAGTTAATTATTTATTGATGCATTAACCTGTCATTCAAGACCTTGAACCAGCCTTTGGGTCTGATCTACTCTGGAGTTCACCCTCACTGGGCAACTTCTTATTCTGCAACAATTTCCTTCATAAAGCACATGTGTTATATTTAAAAAGAAACACAAAGGTCCATAGTGACAACTTTCAGAACAGTATCATTGAAGAAGCAACAGGAAAGACCATGACTTAAACAAGGCTGGGATACGGTGAGAACCCCAAGGAATGCAGTACAGGACAGAGGCAGCTATCAAAGGAAAATAAAGCAGGCCTCTAATTTGGAAGCAGCTGCAAGGAAGGCAGTGGACACAGAAACTAGTTAAGAAAAATGCTGAAGCTGAGCCACCAGAGACAGTCACGGGTCTCCGTAAACCACACTCTCGTACAGAACCCCTACAAAAGAATTTTTAAATCAAGGTGCAGAACCCTGCACTTGCCCTGTTGCGTTTCATTTTCAAATATTGAGACCATTATTGTAATCTGCAAAGACCTTTTCAGATCCTGCTCTACTAATCAGGTGTTTGGTATTCTTCTGTGTTGTATATCATGTGCAGATATGACAAGCTCCCCCTCTATAGAGAGTTAAGTCACAGATAAAAGTGCTGAAACAAGAGAGGGCCAAAAGAAGAAAATCATTAAAATTGCCACTTAAAACTTAAAATTCCCTTCATGTCTCCCATTTAGTAGTTTTCTTTTGCTATAATCTCGAACTTTAATGATCTCCTACTCTATTGTCATTTGTTAAAATTCTATGTCATTTTTTGTGGCCCAGCAACAGTCAACTCTTTCAAAAGCCTAACAAGATACCACAAGCACAATCTGACAGTTACATCTACTGATTATATAGGGCTACTTGTAGGCCTCTTGCAAAGCTTATCTTCTGCCTTGTTTTAGACACACTCCCCTATTTCCTTACCCAGTTTTACAATTCCATGAGTTCTGGGATTATGTCTTATCTACCATCTTACCCTGCCTCTACTTAGGAGAGGTTTGGGCTTTTTGTGTAGGATGTATTTCACAAATATCTCCTAATGAGTACCTATTATCTAAGCAGTCTGGTCAGGCCTATTAAAATCAAGAAGCAGGATTAAAAGATTAAAGTATGTTCTTTCCTTACAATGAATGTTTTCTTCCATCTGTTTATGGAACATGGAGAACTTTTTCAGCAAAACTAGCTCTTGCATTCATATTTTTCACCTCAATTGAAATCAAAAGCAAAAAAATCAGTGCTACCATCGACTCTTTTCCTAATGTTATCCTCCTTGGTCTGATTTAATAGATTTTATGGAATTTAATGGCATATGAGCTGGCTTTTCCTTTTCTCAGCTTAAATCACTAAGCAATTCAAAATATGGACGGCCCATATTTATGAGTCCTCTGCCCCAAATAGAAGAGAATTAGAGGTGAGTAAAATAAATCATGATATACTTTTGGAGCTGAGTCCTTCATGAAAGGCCTTACCAGCTATGCCACAAAGATTACAGTTGCCAAATTACAATCAAGCAAATAAATAGGACAGAATTCCATCCAATATAAGTGAGTGTCACATATTTTATTGCACAATGTGGTTATCTGTGATTTATAACCTTCCATTTTTCATGCAGAGAAAGTTGCATATATTCCAAGAGGTTATAAACCCTGATTTTTTTTTTTTGATGCATAGTTCAATCTGCATTATTTGTTACAGAAAACAATACTTGTGGGACACATAAATTTTACTTTATTTCCACTGGCATAATATAATAAATGATTCATCAAGTATACTGTAAAGGGGAGAAAAAACACTCTAGCTATATACAGTTGTTTGGACATTAATTTGTTCCTGTAATAAGGCTCTGGTTTATGATAAACTGTGTGTAAACCTGGGTTAGCCAATATACTTTGACACCATGCTGATTCTATATGCAAGAATTGCCTGCCACACTAACTGTGATATAAGTAAGTGAGCTATCAACCACTGAATAATATCTTCAATAATCTGATGGCTCTGGCTCCAAGACTTGCAATTATTCAACTCAATAGGTCTTGATAGTACAGGACCATTACTTTGGAAACATCAGCTGAGAGAATCTGAGACCCACCTAACTGCTCTGCTGTGTCCAAAGGAGGATGGAATATAGCTTTGGGCTTCCGGTGACAAAGTTAACCAACGTCAGTACTATTTCATATGTAGATATGACATAGATCTCAAGTTATTGTCAAGATCCTCCATTCTGATGTTTTGATCAGAGATGCCTAGATAGACTACTTATCCTTGTTCATTTGGATAAAAATTATCTTAATAAGAACTATTTATTGAGTGCCTATTACTGTGTCAGTTGTTTAATATTTACTATCTCGTTTTATGAGTTCTAAGAGCCTTATGTGTTGGAACTGGTTCATACTGGCTCTTGAGAACTGATTCCACTCATGTCTTCCCAAGTCCACATTCACTGATATTGCAGTGATCGCCTGATTGGCCATGGTGAAAGTATGATACCATGAAAATGGACAAATACTACAAATAAGGGCTTTTCAAATTTCTGGTTTAATAGCATACCACTGTGACCTTTGGAAGTAGATATTATTTCTATCTTATCAATGAAGTAATTAAAGCTCAAAGAGGTGAAGTATCTTGCTTATAGTCAGTATAGTCAGTGTGTACATTTCAGACAGGAGTTTGAATTGTAGTCTATTACACACCAGAACACAGTATCTTCCCAATATGGGTAAGTTGTTGAGGCTGCTTATACACTCAAGCAGGGTCAGCCATTGTGAATAAATTGACTGTTCTTCAATAAATTCAATCAAATGTTTACTTTCCCTAATGCCTTGGTTATATTGAATTTTTTTTTTAAAGTGCAAATAGCCAGTTATCTCAGTAGAGCTTTTGCATAATAAAACTGTTTTTGGTTGTTTTTTTTTTCAGTTTAGTGTGTTTTTTATGGGGATGACTGCTAGGACGAAGTCTTGGCACCTTTTTCTCTTAGTGATATTGACAGGATATTTTAACATTCACATCACAACTAACAAATTTAGCAGGAACCACGATGGGATGGAATGGCAGGAAGAAGGGACAGGTGGGAAAGGAATTTTAAGATGTATCATGATATAAGGAACAACGAAACATTTTTTTAAAAAAGCATGGTGAAAGTACATTTAGAAGTTGTAGTGATTTTTCCTTCAACAGATCATCAATAGCAAAAAGATCCATAGTTTTTCTCTCTACAAGCAGGACAAAATTCCATGTCATTCTTTATAGTAATCCAGAACAGTTTCTAAATTCAAACCATTTTACTTGTTTGACCGCTTGTCTTGTTTCTGTAATTTGTTGTTATGGAAATGACTAAGATGTCAAAACATTGTTCTGTATGATCCCACAAGGGAAGGAGGGTTTTAGGAGGAAAATTCTGAAGGCGCTTTAGAGGCAAACTAAAAACAAATTTGGACTTTGCACTTAAAAATCAAAACACAATTTTTGCTTGGCTGTGCTTTGATTTTCAAACCACTTCTCCCATGTGGACACTTAATACTCTAGTTTGTGAAAGGTCCATGAAGCCCGTTTTCAGTTGTTTACCATACACTCATGAACCTGAATAAGTCAATGACACCATTTCTTGCTTGCACACTGGGAATAATTCTACCATTTTGATTGAATTGACCAGCCAAATATAAATGAAATAAATCAAACCAGTTATTTGGAATAATGGATAGGCTAAATGATTGCTTAAAATACCTGCAGTCTGTCAATATCTTTCTATTATTTTGTGAATATAGACATGTGTTACAAAAGGTCAACACTTTATCAAATGTAAAATCTATTATCCTGAAATGTTTATTTTAAAGATCAAATGAATTGCTATAATTTAAATATACGCTTAAAATGAAAACGTGAGTTTCAAAACACCATTATAAAAACATGTATTTTTGTAAATAAATAATTTATTCTTTCTCATTTTAGGGCAAAGGGAATGACTGCAGTACTACTTTCAACTTGCCGTCGTATGGCTTTTGCAAAAATTGGCCAAGGTAGTGCTTTGCAAATAATAAACCTAAACCATTGACCTCACTACCAGGATTCCATGGTGGAAAGAAGAAAGATTAAGAAAGAAAGATTAAGATTAAGAGATCTGAGATTTTGCAGTTAAGACCTAGGAAGAAAGAACTAGAATATTTATCCTATGGAGGAAAATGTGAGAGAATGCAAATGTATTAATATAACATGTGGAATATAAAATATCTTACTTTAGATGTTCTGGAGGTTTACTTTGTAGCATTGTATATAGTCCATTTTTATAAATGTTTCATGGCTGATTAAGTAAAACACATCTGCTTGATTTAAAAAAAAAAAAAGCAAACGTGTAAGATACCCTTTTCTGGGACACAGTCGTCAGTATGCCAGACACCCTTCATAAAGGTAAATTCTGACACGTCCAAGTCTTTGGAAGCAGATTCATCTCTTGGAAACCACGTCAGATAGATGTGCTGCTGCCACTAACCTGGCAAATAATGATCTGCCAGCGTGGTCCACAAAATGATAAAACTAAAGACCCCTGGTGTCGCGTTTTCCTTCTCAGACAAGCCACTTACCCTCTGTGTAATCTTCATCTTGAACCCCAATGGTTCATAAGCTCCATAGTGGGGGGGACCATATCAGGATTATTTAGCAATGCATACATACCTGGCTACTAGCACAGTGCATGGCAAATAGCAGTTTCACGATAAATATTTGTTGAATGAGATTTAGTGAATCCTAACTTTTCTCACGGTCCATGTATTTATCTATAAAATGGGAATGGACCAAATATAACTCAAAATGTGGTTGTTGAGAAGAAAATTGAGATTCTGTATGTGAATGTATTTTTAAAAAGGCTACTCTTAAATTTGTCACTTTATAAGTATTTCTTCTTTTTCATTATTTATAGCAGCCATATGTAAAATACATACATTCTTCACCTGGAAAGGATTGGTTGTAGTAGATATTAGAAAAAAAATTGACATTAAAACCAGGTGATTTTTTTCAAACTTGGATTTTCCTCTTGCAAATTTGATGGTTATTTTTTTAAATGGAATTATTTCTGCATTATTATGAACTTCTGGCAGTATTACCTTAGGCAGTTTGAAATTATTTCTAGATAATTATTCTATTATTTAACTGTATCATGTTACTGCTCCCTTTGCTGAAACAATGTTCTGTGGTCGTGTACCATGGAATTCTTGAGGCAATGCTTAAAATTGTATCTTTGCATATTTTATGTTTTTCTCCGATTGAGTTTTTCTCTAAGTGTTGAGTCCCTGTGTGATTCCTACTTATCTTTTTTTAGCCTCAGCCAGCTCTATATAAGTCCCTCAATGTTACTGCTCCAGTCTCCAAACAAGGGAATTGATCATAGGCTTAATATTGATGACCTAACTTGATAAACTATAACATGATTTATTCAATGAACAGTCTATATTATACTATAGAAAACTTCTCAAAAGATAGGGACAGATTACATTTGATCCCTGCAATTACTGCTGTTATTGTAATATCCTAAAGTTCTCCCAAAGCAATTTTAAAATTAGTCTACAATATTAAATACTCTTGTCGAGAAAAGTAATTTTCTTTAAAATAACGAAGAATAGCGACTCCTTTAAAAAGATGAAACAAATGCATTTTGAAAAGGAGAAGGAAAAAAAGCTAATGTTTGTTAAGTATATAGTGTGCCAAGTATTGTGACAGGGAATTTACACATATAATCTTCAGCAGCAGGTCTGAGATATTATCTCATTTTACATATAAGAAAATGATTCTCAGACACTTGCAGTAACATGATTGATACCACATAGTTAGTAAGTGGTGCAGAGCACGTATGATTTTAAAATAAGTATTATGTTTTAGAATAGTGCTAGATTAACAGAAAAATTATGAAGATTGTACACAGAATTCCCATATATCCTACACCCAGGTTCCCCAACTATTAACTTTTATGTTAGTATGGAACATTTATCACAATAATGAACCAATATTCATACATTATTATTATTATCTAAAGTCTGTATTTTAATTTTCTTAGTTTCTACCTAACCTCCCTTTTCTTTTCCAGGATCCCTCTGAAGATACCACATTACATGGAGTTGTTATATATCCTTAGGCCTTCTCTTGTCTGTGATAGTTTATGAGATTATCCTTGTTTTTGATCATCTTTACAGTTTTGATTAGTATGGTATAATCCTTGCTCTGGCCCTAGAATCAGACATTTCTCCAAAGAGTTCTAGTACCTTTTATTGGAGAATGGTATTGGAAACTAAGGTCTGGACACCAGGTTTCCATTTCCATTGCTCCTAGGTGTGGTGTGGCTGCTTCTAGGACTTAGCGATAGAGCAGGGAAATATTTTTGTATATACTAATCTCTCTCTCTCTCTCTCTATATATATGTATATGTATATACATATACATATATAAAATTCTCTATGTTTATATATGGTTTTCTATCTCTCTATATGTACATATTTATAAATATTTCTATGTGTTTCCATCTGTACCTATAGTAAGTTAATATGAGTATACACTGATGTCTCAAACACTGGATGGTGGGAGACAGGTGTTTCACTGTTGGTGTGGGACATTACAGATTAGCAAAGCCGGGAATAAATGATCCGTGAATCCACGCTAACAATTAAAAAAAAAAAAAAAACTCTCTCTCACCATCCATCATCAATTTACTTAATTTTTCTATTTCAGTGTACATGTATAATGGTTTCAGAATTGTCAGCTGTGGTCTTCAGGAAACAATTTTACCAACTGGAGTACAGGCTGGAGACCCAGGGAAGAGCTAATGTTGCAGTCCAAGTCTGAAGGACTTTTGTGGGCAGAATTTGTTCTTGCCTAGGGGAGGTCAGTCTTTGTTTTATTAAGAACTTCAACTGATGGGATGAGGCCCACCCACATTATGGAGGGCAATTTACTTTACTTGAAGTCCACTGTTTTAAATGTTAATCTTATCCAAGATACACCCTTACAGAAACATCCAGAGTAATAGCTGATGAAATATCTGGACACCATGGCCTAGTGAAGTTGATACATAAAATTAATGATCACACCCTTTATTTTTGGTTTTTTGAGAGTTTTTGTCATGAATGGGTTTGAATTTTGTCAAATTCTTTTACTGCATATATTAGTATGATCCCTTGTTTTTCAGTCTATTTTTTAAATCAAAGTTAGTTGACTTACAATATTATATTAGTTCCAGGTGTACAACATAGTGACTCAATATTTTTATAGATTATACTCCATTTAAAGTTATTATAAAATATTGGCTATATTACCTGTGCCATACAATATATCCTTGTAGCTTATTTACATAGTAGTTTTTTTTTACTACTAGGTTTTTACATAGTAGTTTTTAACCTCTTAATCCCCTACCATACATATAGCTGATTCACTTTGTCATACAGCAGAAACTAACACAACATTGTAAAGCAATTATACTCCAATAAAGATGTTAAAAAAAAAAAAATTCCCCTACCAGTACCTTGCTCCTCCCTTCTTTTCTCTCCCTACTGGTAATGGTTCAGTGTATTAATACGATGAATTACATTGATTGATTTATAAGTGTTGTGCCGGTCTTACATGACTGGAACAAACTCCACTTGGTTATTATCCTTTTTATGTTTTCCTGAGTTTCATGTGCTAATAATCTGTTCAGGATTTTTGAATCTATGTTCAATAAAGGTAATAGTCTGTAGTTTTCTTGTAATTTTTTCGGAAGTGTTGCTTCTACTTCTAATATGTGGCAGAGACTGTGTCTTTTTGCTACAAATGTAACTGTGCTTATATAATCCTGCTATCAGCTTGCTCTCCAAACCTGGTTGACTTATATCATCTCTAGATCTAATTCTCCAATGGTGGAATTAAAGGGTATGTTTAGATAAAGTGTCCATTTCAGTTCCAGAAATATGATATCCATTCCTACATGTAATAACAAAGCCCCAAATTAAATGATTGTTTTCAGTTTCATAAAAGTCATGGTCATTGTATTATTTCATCCTCCCAACTACTCCCTGTGGTGGAGTAAAGCAGGTACTGCTTTCACTATTCATGGATGAAGCTACCAAAGTTCATAAAAATTAAGTTTTCCAAGATCGCAGTTTCTAAGTGTTGTTGATAGGATTCAACCTCAAGATCTTTGGGCCAGCATGCCAAATATTTTCATTTTTACAAGAGCACAGATTTATTGCATTCATAAGTAAATTCACTCCCCAAAGACCATTCTTCCAAATACCATATTCTCCCAGAGACCATTCCTGCTCTTGCTTAGAAACTTGTTCCATGCATAAAAGGCAAACTGGAAGGAAAGTTCTCAGCAGCTCTGTTGTATAAAAAATGGAATATGCTCAGAAGCCTACCTGTTGTATAAAAAATGGAATATGCTCAGAAGCCTACCTGTTCTCTTCTTCCTTTCTTGTGCTGTGTTTACTAAAGTTCAGTTTTCTGCTGTAAATGTAAATCATATTATTACATTTTAAAGTTATTTTTTCAAAATGCAATTTGGCCTAACCAGCAAATGTATAATTGTTCTGCAAGCCCAAATTGCAGAATGGGTATTAGAGGGATATAATTAAATATCAGGGGGGAGGAGGGAGAGTTTCTGTACCCTGCTCAAGGAAAAGAAGAGTGAGTTCACAGTCTTCTGCATTTGCCACCATACTGATATCTTCATATCCTTTTAGCTACAAAGAGCTTTGTTAAGCATTGCACTCCACAGTAACAACATATTTATAATATATGGATCACTTCCTGAGGCTGTCTGTCAAAAGTGTTTGCTAATGTGATTTCAAAACAAAAGTCAGGTCTAGAGAGTTTCTAACTTCTCATGGAAATGATGTTTGACTTTCTCCATTACACTCCCACTCCATCCTCATCAAACTAAGCAGATTTGTTCTGAGTCTGGTATTTATCTGCCCCTTAGAGGAATAGGCATTTTTCCCACAGGTCTGCAGATGAGTATATTGGTTGTAATGTAGCAAGAGCCATAATTATTGGTTGTGGTCTAGATAATTGCAAAAAAATTAGAAGATATCAGAAACTTTGTGTTTATGGAGGATTCTGGGTTTGCCCATGTCGGTGGAGATTCACCAAGAAGTAGCAGTTCTTGGCAAAAGCATTTATCATATTATCTTGGGTGAAGCATGGAACATTTTTCAGAAATTGGACTCTGGAGGTATGTGATGAGAAAGGAGGATGATGAACATAAAATAACTTGTGAATGTGTAGAGGGATGATCTGTATGTTCATGAAACAGCAGTCAGATAATTTGTAAGGACAAGCAGTTCTCGAGAAAGAGAGCCCATATTGAGGTCCTAAGCTGTGATTAATCAAAGATTTTCCCTTCATCTGCTTATCTGGGGGAGACCATCATCCACGACTGGAATCATATGACAATAACCACCATCATAGAAACAGTTACCTATTATTGAGTGCTGTGCTAAGAATTCTGAAAAGTATTTATGAGCACATTAATTTTCACACTAACCTTATGAAGCAATTACTAATATTGTCCTCATTTTACAGATGAGGGAAGTGAAGTTAAAGAAGTTGAATGACTAGTTAAATGACATTCAGACAGTAATTGGAAGAGCTAGGATTCCAGGGAGGTCTGCCTCATTCAAAAACTCCTGCTCTTGGTGGAGAGGCAAGATAGGCATATGGGATTAAGAGATACAAACTATTATGTATAAAAGAGATAAGCAACAAGGATATATTGTACAGCATAGGGAATTATAGCCATTGTTTTGTAATAACATTAAATGGAATATAATCTTTAAAAATATTGAATCACTATGTTTTATACCTGAAACTAATATAATATTGTAAATCAACTATAAAAAAAAGCCTCCTGTTCTTAGCAGGAGCATTACATTGCTTCACTATCTGAACAAATGAACAAATGTATGGTATCTGAATGACGATGCATAAGTTCTTGGAACCAATTCACGCTTAATTTTATATACCACATCAGATGCAGCAGGGTGAAGTAGAGAAAACAAAACAAAAACAAAAACAAAAAGAAATAAATAAACATGGGCTTTGGAATCTGACAAACTGGAATTTCATCTACTATAAAGGGAAACTGACCAAAAAATATAACCCAAAGGACCATGCTTTCTGGTAGAATAGCCAGAACTCTTAAAGCTTGCCACATGGTGGTGTATTGTATTAGTTTTCTATTGTTAATGCAACAAATTATGAAATAATTATGCCTGAAATAGCAAAATTTTATTATATCATAGTTCTGTAGGTTAGATATCTGATACAGATCTCAGTGGGTTAAAATCAAGATGTCACAAGGCTTTCTAGAGCTTCTAGAAGAGAATCTGCCTTTTGTACTTTCCTTGTCTCATGATTCTTAATCTCCATATTCAAAGCTAGCAATGTTGCATGTCTCTGACCATTTTTCCATAGTCACATCTCCCTCTGACCACAGCCAGAAAAAGTTCTGTGATTTTAAGGACTCGTGTGATTATATTAGGCCCAGGTTGCTAATCCCAGCTAGTCTCCCCAAGGCAAGGCTCTTAATTTAATCACATCTGAAAAGTCCTTTTTGCCATGTAGCAGAAAATATTCACAGCTTCTGGCATTAAGACATGGACATCTTTGTGAAGCCATTTTTTTCTGCCTACCTCAGTGTACAAAGCTTAGAACCTGGTAAATACAGACTAAGATCAAGTACAAGACTAGATAACAAATAGGAAACACTGTAAAGGCCAACCTCACAGTAAGATAATTTTCTAAACATCAAAGAGATGTGTTTTCAATTCTGTCCATCTTTCTCATCTTACAGCTATGAAAATATTCCCCTTTCCTAGAGCTTGATCAAGTCTGCTTTTCTATTCTTCCCTGTAAGGTGCCAGCAATGTTAGAAGCTGGAACAGAGAGGCACAAAGACACCATGGGTCTCATCTTTCCAGATCTTGCACAATTCTCCCTTTAGGCTGTGAAGCTAGCTTCTCCTAGAGGGATAAAAGTCTCTGTCAATTGATCTTTCTTGGGAATAAATGGCCTGTCAGAGTTTGGAGGGAGCAAGATTCTATGGATAACTTTACCTGGTTCAGATCAATAATGAGCATCATATTCTTCTTCAAAGAACACTATTTCCAGTATTCACTCCTGCATACCCATATCAAAAAATTATATATATATTTAAAATATATATATATATTTATTTAAAAATATGTATATTTGACCTTAGAAAGGAAGTAGAAAGAGGGTTGTCACTGGAAATTGCTAATAGGATCTACTCGAATCTCACTGCTTAGCTGTGTTTAAAAACAATAACAAAAACAACGCCAAAGAGTTTACCTCTAAACACTGATATCCAGTTCAGAATGTCCTCTGAGGGAATTTAAAGTACCAGAAACCCTTAAAAATACACGAACACATTCTTTCCAAGCCACCCTCTATTCAAAAAATGAATTGCTAAACTTTACATTTAGGGGATTTATGTGTGAAATACGAACAAATGCACTCAATCTATCATCCCTGAATAAACCTGTCACACTGTCACAGGAGCAGGGAAGAGCTGATTGCTAGTATCAAAGTCTGTAAACAGGTCCACCTGAGTTCCTAGGGAGTGATCCATTTTTACATCAGAGCGCAAGTGGGCAGCACAAATCATGTTAGAACAATATCAGTGAAATGTTGAATTCAAAAACCCTACTTGGACAAAGGAAAACAACCTCATGAAAGTATGTTAACTGAAATATCCTAATATTGCCAACATATTCACATACTATAAGTCAGCGCCCAGATATGTTTTTTTTCCCACCTCTAAATGTAATATTCTTCCAATTTGGGCAGGTTAACTCAATTGCTGAGAGTCTAGAAAAGAGGTCAAGGATGAAAGAGTTTGCCTAATATAAGAAGACAATTATGTTCTATCAATACACACTATTCTCAAAATCCTGGCCAGTTACTTCAGAAGTCTGGCATTATGGGGATAGATATGAGAACACAGCATAGTAAAGGAAAAGATTAATTCTACTACATCTTAGTCAGTTTGGTGTTTGTTACCCTAGGTTGCACTGGGGTAACAAACACCAAAATCTCTGTGGCTGAACACAGTCAAAGTCTCTTTCAAAGTGTGCTTTGGGTCTGAATGAATCTCCAGGGCAGCTCTCCTGCATGGGGCACTAAGAATTCCAGGCTTGTGGCATCTCTCCTTTGCATAAGGCTTTTACATCCTGCTGTGGCAGGAGAGGAAACCCTGCAGAGATAGATATTGGCTTTTACATATATTGGCCATTTATACATATTGGCCATTCCCAACCTTTTTTTCCAGAACTAGTTATTGTAAAGCAGCTGGGGAATATATTTTCAAGGTAGTAGAACTCAAAACATTGGCGAGAACTAGTGCTGTGTACCACATACAGGTAAGGTAAAAAACCTAGAGTGTATGAAGGTCATGGTACGTGTATGTGACTGTTAGTGAAGAACAGATATTAGGATACGGTGGGTATTCTATAGGATAGGTACTCAGAGTTGAAACATAATTTACCAACTGCTAGTAGTATAGATGTTATTTACTCATGCACAATTTAAATCTTTCCAATCCTGGTGAAATGAAGTAGGAGAAATGGAGTTATAGCAACTTTGGTCATTGGTACACTGTTGAGAAAACACTGATCCATTTAGTCATATACAATATGTTGATGAAGATCACTTCTGCAAAAAGAATGTTAGATATATTCGGTATCCATAGGGCAAGAATCTGAATTTAATATAGGCCTTTTCTTTTTAATTTTAATTGTAACGGAAGAGCCAAATCTGACTGCATGTTGGATCTGTTTCTTTTACTTTAACCTTTGCTTTCCGCTGTTTTTGTTCACTAAAAGGATACTGTCTACACAAAATGCCCTGCCTCAGGGAACCCTGCCTCTCTGCCTGAATGTTAAACCAAATTGCCTTTGTTCAGGGAAGCATCCTGACCCTATCCACCTCTGGATGGCTGCAAGAAAGAAGAAATTAACACATCCCCTCCCCGAGGCTGGCCATTCCAGGATATATTTGCATAACTTATGGGCTTCTTACTTTACCTCCTTATCTCCTCTCCCTCTCTGTTCTATAAAAGAAACTGGCATCCAAACCCCAGTAAGATGTTTTTTTGGAGACATTAGCCTACCGTCTTCTGGGTCTGCCAGCTTTCCGAATAAAGTCGTATTCCTTGCCTCAACACCTCGTCTCCCGATTTATTGGTCTGTCGTGTGGCGAGCAGAGCAAGCTTGGACTTGGTAATATAATAACCTTGGATTAGTATATTTTGTTGATTAATTCACTTGTTAATGATAAATTCCTTTAGCCTTAAGACATTTAAACTGTCTTCTTTCATGATTACATGAGTTACATAGAGCTATACCCTTTTTTCCTAGTTATTCAAAATGTGGTGTTCACTCGTGTTGTTTTAAAATTTATTCAACTATTCATGCCGGGTATAGAGGAGAAGATGGTATAATTCTTCTAAGTTCTAATGGGATGAGAGTTCCCAAATCCCTCTGGGGACTTTCACAGCCTTAACAGCAATGTTCCATGAGACACAAAAATGCCAAGAACACATCAAAAGAAGATGAGACTATCAGGTGAGACCTTCAGAACAAACATCCCTGCACTCAGAGCAAAGTTCACATTTGTAGCCAGGCTCGTTCTGTATCCAGTGATCATGCCCTGACTGATGGGAGAAGGAGGAAGTGGAAGGTCATACTGCAGAACTTGGAGGTTGTGTAGTGTGGTGAGAGCATGATCTTCATCTCAATGTAAATCTTCTTTTAACTTTGCTCCTTTGAATGGACTGGAGATATTTCATTTGTTGCTCTTGAAAATGAGGTCAATGAGCCTCATGAGATCAATAAGTTTTCCCATAATTCTGCAAGCCAGTCTGGTCTCTGTAGACAGTTTGCATTAACTGCGGACAACTGAGAAATTCTATGGTGTCTGTAACAGGAGACATTCCTGTAAGAAGCAGGAATGACTTTCTCACTTTACAGGAGCACTCACATTTATTTAATAAGACATTTTAACCACCTTCTTTCCTCATTCCTTCATATCTTTCCTTTTTTTCCCTTCCTGCAACACATTATTACTTAAAAATTTATTGTGTACAAATCACTATGCTAGGTACAATGGAGTTTGACAAAGATGGGTTAGATATGCTCCCTGATGTGAAGGAACTTAAATAGGAATCTTTTTTCCATAGGGATACTGTCTGCTTTCTACTCCAAAGCCCTATCATGATGTCACAGGTTCGTGCTTCGAATTACCTATAGGTTTCTCTTCTTTAAAGTCGGATTCCCTGCCAAGAGTAAAAAAAACCCAAAAAACAAAAAAACAAGTATGTTTCTGTGTGGCTATTTTTGCTTTGGCAATTCAAAGTGTAAGGTTTGCAAAAGTCTTTGATTTTTGGACCTATGTTTTTGCAAAGAATCCATGGTGCCTATATTCCCAGAACATTTTGAAACAATGTGCTTTACTTTGCAATTATAGAAATAGCTTCATCTGAAGACCACCGCTAGGCATTTATTTCCTTTTTTTCTCCTCCCTGAATACTCTTAAGCAATCGTGCCTTTTAATTCATACACTGTAGAAGAACTTAATCACTTGAAATAAAAAGTGATTAATGACATAAATGGTCAATAAACATCCTACAGTCATCCCTAGGGAAAGAACATGTTCAGCCCACTTTCCCTCCATTTTCCTCATTTGGAAAGATTGACATACTGTGAAAGTCTAGTCAATAGTTGTTAGCATTTCTGAAAGCCAACCAAGTGAATTAGAGATACGTAGAATTCTTTGGCAGAATTTCAGGGTCTCTGATCCACTAAATAACATAGCGGTTATTGTAGCAAGACCTTGTTTAAGAATCATGTCATTTTTCCCTCCTGGAAGACTTGCTTTCTTTAGCCATTCTTTTTTCTTTTTTTTTTAAGAATGTAAGAACTTATTAAAATTGAAGTCAGAGTTGTAACACATGTTGGATTAGTCACGCCAAGCTTAGGGAAGCTGTATGATGGAATATGACAACTTCAGAAGCTTGACAAGAAATGCAAAATGAAAGATCTGTCTTAAACTATTTTTAGCAGAAATAGGAAAAAAAAGATATTTACAAACATGGAACAAGTGTGAGTGTGTTTTCCTCATTTTTTCAGCATGGACAGTGTCCTTATACCGTTAATTGTAAGCGTAACTAGAGTTAAGACCCGCTGCTGGGCACAGATGGCTGGTTTGCATTTTGACTCTTTAGTAAGAGGTACTGCTATTTATAGTCATTAATAATCCACATTGGGCTTCCCTGGTGGCGCAGTGGTTGAGAGTCTGCCTGCCAATGCAGGGGACACGGGTTCGAGCCCTGGTCTGGGAGGATCCCACATGCCACGGAGCAACTGGGCCCGTGAACCACAACTACTGAGCCTGCGCGTCTGGAGCCTGTGCTCCACAACAAGAGAGGCCGCGACAGTGAGAGGCCCGCGACCGCGATGAAGAGTGGCCCCCGCTCGCCACAACCAGTGAAAGCCCTCACACAGAAATGAAGACCCAACACAGCCAAAAATAAATAAATAAATAAATTAATTAATTAATTAAAAAAAAATAATCCACATAATATGGTACTTGGCATTGTCATAACATGGAAGCCACCGTGAGGCGCTCCTATGAAGCTGCAAGCAGTTCCTGTGATTATTGTTATGAATGTCAAACTATAAGATACATTCACTACAGACTAGTCAGTGTTTCTGAAACTTTAACGTGTACACAAATCACCCGATGGGATGTAGATTTGGGTTCAGTATGTTGGGGTGGGACCTGGGAGCTGGTGTTCATAACAAGCTCCTAAGTAATGCTGATGCTGCTGGTCACCCTCAAATAGAAAGGAAGTAGACCTTACGTAACCAAAGCCATACAAAGAGAGAAGAAATTCCCTGGAATAGCAAGACAGGGCTGTCTGGTGAATAAGCCCATCAGAAAAGGCATCATTAGGCAAATAAGTGTGGATTAGAAGAAGAGTGAGCCACTGCAGCTACTATCATTAATGCCCATCCAAGCCCTGTCTACTGCCCAGCGAATTTTGTTTCACACACCCCACACACTCTGGTTCCACTGTCAGGACCATCTATATTGTGTGATGGTTGCATCAGGGTAACTCTAACGCAGTTAAACATTTTGTTGATTTGTTTTATCATCATCTGATTCTCTGCTCACTAGGAACTTTTTCAATTATAATTTATCCTTTCATGTTGGACTATTTAAGAAGAGAGAATAAGGTTAATGAAGTTTGAGTAATTAGATGAGATTTTCTCATTGAAAATTACTGACTTATAATAGGAAGAGAATCTGCTGATCAAAGAATGTTGGGTATTCCAATATCTCTGACTGTAAATTTTTATTGAAAATTATCACAATGGCATTTGGTCAGTATCATAGCCTTGGTTGATGTGGAATCATGCAAAATGGATCCACTCTGGGGTATGAAACAAACAGTTCTTAGTCTGAAAAGCTGATGGTTGATCCTAGACCAAAATGGCTATAAAGTTCATTTGGAAAAAAAAATTAGGATAGATAACAGATTTTTGTTAAATGAGGTGAGGTGAAGAAATTTGTCCTATCAGATATTAAAATGCATTATGAAGATACAATAACCAAATATTCCAGTATCTATGTCACTATATACAACATAGCTCAGTGTATAGAAAGTTAACAAAAGTTAAAAAAAATGAATAGATAAAATATGACATTGTAAACCAAACAGAAAAAGATTGGGTAAGTATAGTAATGTAGGACAACTGGCAAATAATTTAAAAATAAACAGAATTAAATTCTTATTCCACATTATATTCCAAAATGGATATTATATGAGTTAAACAATGAAATCATAAAAGTAATAGAAGGAAATTCAGGTGAATACTTTTATAATATTGATTACTAGGGAGGTCTTTCTAAGGAGGGCATCAGTGGCAAAACCATTAAGAATAAGATTAAGAGACACAACAACTTTAAAAATAAAGCACTTATGTGGCAACACTTTTACCTATGCTTCTGCTATACTTGCATTAAAGTGAATTAGTAATGACTCTATAAAGGGCTTTTATAAATCAAGTAGAAAAAGAGAATCAACCAGTAGGAAGAGGACCGAGGCACATGAACAAGCAATTATCAAAGGAAAAGAAAAAAACAAAACCTGAAGTGGTCAGTAAACACATTAAATTGTGTTCATTGTCAGATACAAAATGATTACTGAATAATTTGGAAGAAAAGACGTATCAAACTCTTAAAAAATGCGTAAGTGTTCATGCAACAACTCCAGTTCTAGTATGTGGTCAAGGATGTTTAATGAAGTGATTGTAATAGCTGAATTTGAAAAAAAATCTGAAGAAAATAAAAACATAGTGCAATTTGAATAATTAAAATGCAGATTTTCACAATAAAGGTATCATATGAAGGTGTAGATTTATATATACTGATATGAAAATATGCTCCTAATTTAACTTAAGTGAAAAAGTAGGCATTGTTAGACTTCCTTTATCATTTAAAACTTTGATTATTAGATCCAGCAATCCCACTCCTGGGCATATATCCGGAAAAGATGAAAACTCTAATTTGAAAAGACACATGCACCCCAGTGTTCATAGCAGCACTCTTTACAATAGCCAAAACATGGAAGCAACCTAAGTGTCCATTGACAGATGAATGGATAAAGAAGATGTGGTACATATATACAATGGAATATTACTCAGCCATAAAGAAGAATGAAATAATGTAATTTGCAGCAACATGAATGGACCTAGAGATTATCCTACTAAGTGAAGTGAGTCAGACAGAGAAAGACAAACATCATATGATATCACTTATATGTGGAATCTAAAAAAATGACAGAAATGAACTTATTTACAAAACAGAAACAGACTGACAGACATAGAAAACAAATTTATGGTTACCAAAGGGGAAAGGTGGGGGTAAATTAGAAATTTGGGATTAACAGATACCCACTACTATATATGAAACAGATAAACAACATGGACCTACTGTATAGCACATGGAATTATATTCAATATCTTGTAATAACCTTTAATGGAAAAGAATCTGAAAAAGAATATATATATATAAATATAAATACATATAACTGAATCACTTTGCTATGTACCTGAAACTAACACAACATTGTAAATCAACTATACTTGAATAATAATGAGTTAATTAAAAAGATAAAACTTTCATTATTAAATGTATATGCAGGGTAAAAATCCTAGAAAAATATATCAAACTTTCAGAGGAATTTTAGCAGCCTGGTGGGATTATAGATAATTTTCATTTTCATACTTATGTACTTTCAGATTTTTTACAATAAATAGGCAAGAGTTTTATAATGTAAAATAGTAATGCTATTTCCATATTTGAGAATAACAGGAAATAATACCACTCTTCAGCGGATCCTTGGGAGGGTCTTGTCCTCCTTAGTAACACCTAGGTATCATTGCCATATTGCTGAAACCATGTTTATTTATTTATTTATATTTATTTTATTATTTTTTTAAAATTTTTGGCTGTATTGGGTCTTTGTTGCTGCACACAGCCTTTCTCTAGTTGCAGCGAGCGGGGTCTATTCTTCGTTGTGGTATGCAGGCTTCTCCTTGCGGTGGCTTCTCTTGTTGCGGAGCACGGGCTCTAGGTGCGTGGTCTCCAGTAGTTGTGGCATGAGGGCTCAGTAGTTGTGGCTTGCGGGCCCTAGAGTGCAGGCTCAGTAGTTGTGGCGCACGGGCTTAGTTGCTCCACAGTATGTGGGATCTTCCCGGACCAGGGCTCAAACCCGTGTCCCCTGCGTTGGCAGGCGGATTCTTAACCACTGCACCACCAGGGAAGCCCCATGTTTATTTAGAAGCTCTGTAAGCAGGTCATGGGTTTTGGTTATTTCACCACAGGAAGTTTGACTGGAAACCCAAATTAATTTTGTCCCAGATATAAAGGAACATCTTACCATGATTTACAGTCACTTGCTACATGAGAGGGGTGGCATTGGAACCCCATGATGAGGGCAAAAATAAGAAATTCGTAGTGTAATCTTAGCAACAGCATTCTGATTTCTGGTACCACTCTCTCATCTTTGCAATATTTTCTTCATTTACTCTTCTAAATCCACCAAACATATCATATTTTAAATGCAGGTATATGCTCTTAGTTCAGCTGAGTAGACAAAGATCATTGTAAATCTCAATAGAGTAGATTCCCTGGGTGTTAAGAGTTTAAGGAGAAAGATACAACTTGTGAGTGGGGAAAATGATGAAAATCTTTGTGAAAGAAAACCATTTTATCTAGAGAGTAAAAGGATAATTTCAATAAAGACAGTAGGGAAAGTGGCATTTCCTGCCAGGGAAACAATAAGGTTACTAAAATTAAGAGTGGTAACATATGACCCCAATATGGACTATAGGAAAATAGTCACATGTCCCTAGACTGTGAGCTATGGAATTTGTGAGGAAAAACTAGAAAAGAATCCATCATAGAAAGTCTTAATTGGGAGGCAAGACATTTATTTAATAGGCTGCAGGAAGCAATATAACTTTTTTAGAAAGCCTACAAAAATCATCACAGTTGCAATTTAGTGTGCAAAAAAACATGGATTGGACTGGAAAATGAACATTGTAGACAGAAAAGCCACTCAGGAAATTATTGTATCAATAAAGATGAAATTGGGGCTAGAGAATGAAAATGAATTCTGGAATTGTTGCAGATGTAGGACCAAAACTATGACAGATGACTGGCTATGGCAGACAAGAGACAGAGTCCTCTCAAATAGGAGCATTTGGAAAGATAATGGAAATGGAAACTGGAAGAAGATTAGCTTAGGGGGAAGAAGTTTGGTTTAGATTTGTTGAGTTACAGACTTGTTCATGTATCGCAGAAGTGGCATCATTTTGGAGGTAGAGACTATGGAGAGATGATGGACATACAGATATAATTCTGGGTGTCTTCAGCAAATGGGCAATATTGAAGCATGAAAGAATGGAAGGATGCAGTAAAATTGGTGGATAGCTCTGAGAAAAAAGAGAAGATCAAGGGTAAAACCTTAGAAGGGTAAGTATATTAAAGAAGTTTGAGGGGTAAATAGTGATAGGGATAAGGGGGCATAATTGCCTGTTTTATTCACTGCTGCATTCCCAATACCTGAAATTGTACCTGACTTATGCAATGTCTTGATAAATATTGTTTAATTAATTAATGTATAAAAGAAAGGGTTTAAAGAGAAAGAGATTTGTGAAGAGTGTGGAATACTGCCTAGGAGGAAGAGAAGATGAAGTCTGTAGAGGAAAGTGTATTTTGCATTCAGGAGGTTGTTCCTGATCTTTGAGAGACCAGATTCAGAAGAAATGAGAATGGGCAGTATTAAGACCATTTGATAAATCATTCTATTGTTTACACTCTAATATTCTGAGGATTTATTCTATCTTTTCAAACCAGAACTTTTTCTGTCTATAATATCCAGGATATGGGCTATGTATGACAGAATTTTATTTTCTTTTTTTCAGAAGACTATTATGCTTGGAGCTTTATGCTTTACTGAAAAACAAACAAACAAACAACTGCTAATTAATTAAATCCTAGGAACACAACATCAGTTCAACATACAATTCAAAATACTAATTCAGTGTTTGGATAAAATGGGCTTTGTCCCAAATGCTCAAACATCGATTTTGCAAAGAACAATAAACAGCCACCATGAGTGATATATAGAGTTAATTATTTTCAGTTAGTTTCTCAAGCATTAAATTATGAGGCTCCTGCGTGTGTGTGTGTGTGTGTGTGTGCGCGCGCGCGTGTGTGTGTGTGTGTATCTGGAAGGTAGTGTTTGCGTAAGTCACAGCTTTTTGTCTCTGTGCCAGATGACTGATGAATTTCAGACATCAGTGCAACGAATCTCTTTGAACAGAAGAGAAATTCATGTGGGAAATGCTCATACTTTTGGGGAAGGTAATTGCATTCTACTTTAAGAGATTTTATGTGTACCACTTAGGAGTGTGCTTTGCATTTCTTGTTTACTTACACATTTTGGTTAGTATCATTGCCTGAAAGTGCAACCTTTGGGTTCCCCAGAGAAAAGTAACAAAAGCATAGCACTAAGAAAAACACCAATTTACTCTGCAGGTACCAGCGGTATATTTACTTCATCCCCTAAAATGAATGGTTACGTGGTACTTATTTTAAGCGTATTTTATTGCAAGGCCATGGGATAGATTTTGTTAGATTGGACGCTTTGTCAGTGCAAAATAGATGAAGAATATGTGTAAATCTTACAGACATTCACTCACAGTTAAAGGATGTCTTTGGTAGATGACTTACTCTGAATTATGCAACTTTTAAAAGTAACAGTTTCGAAATCTCAGCAGAGAAGAAAAAAAAGCTCTGCATTCAAACCTGTGACAATCTCTATCTCTTACCCGCTGTGTGTCCACAGGCAAGCCACATAACCTCTGTGATATGCTCATCTATATACAAAGCGAATATGGCAGAGTCATAGGTATAGAGCCTTACCAAGTATGCGTATTTGCAAAGATAATGGAAATACAAATTTAGGTAGAAGTTTAGCTTATGGGGGAAAGCTGATAAATTCAGTGTAGATTCATTGTGTTATAAAAGTGTTGATGTATCCAAGTAGAGACATCCTTTTAGGGGTGGAGACTATGAAGATTGTAAGGTTTAATACGAGAATTCAATAACAATTTATTCAGCACACACCACAATATATACAGACAGGTATTATGCTAAGGATTTTCTTCATTAACTTTACAATTACTGTATAAGGAAAGAATGGTTATAACTCCCTCAGTTTACTTATAAGAAAACTGAGGTTTGGAAAGAGTGACCTTGGGTAAATGTCATGCAGATAAACTGAATTAGAGGTCAAACCAGAGCTTTCTGGGGCTAGGCTACTAGCCACAATACATCCCTGCTTCCCAAACACAACGATGCATATGAAAGTGCTCTTTAAAGTAAGAGTACCATCAGAATCTAAAGTGACATATATACCTAATCAGCACATATTGTGCATGAAGACTGAGTTAGTACAATGATGGTAAGTTCTAATATTTATTGCATTCTTTCTCTGTGCTGTGCACTACTCTACATGCCTCCAACTATTCACTCATTTAATCCTCACAGGAACTTGACTGCAGGCAATCTGGTTTTAGAGTCAATACTTCCAACCAGCCACCATCTCACCTCATCTGTGCGTGAGGATGATTCAACCGGCAATAGAGATTTTCTCAACAGTGGAAAGGAACTTCATTGAGAAACTTAGTTTTGTGAGTAGTTTTGTGTCTTACAAGAGCAAGGGCTAGAGTGTGTAGTCAGATTTTCATAGAATAGAATATTCTTGCCATAACAAGCTGAGTTGTTTACTTGTTTTGGTTTGATCTTACTTTGATTTGACTAACTCTGATCACCAATTAACACGGGTCTTATGAAGGGAAACCGTAGCACATTCCAGGAAGAAATAGGCAGCAGAAGCCTCGCCTAACACCTGACAACCACTGAATTGAAGGAGCTGAAAGTCAAAGTGGTAGTTTCCTAGCATCTACCTTCATGATCTCACTGTGATCTTTACTACTTTCTACCTCACTTTCTTCCTCTTCTTCTTAGTTAACAAATAAAATACAGACTTTCTGCTACAAATATCAACAATCCTTGGTTTGTGCATTGTAGAGAACTTTAGGAACAACAGTATGCATTTTCTAAAAATATATAGGCAGGTGTTTATTTTTTGGTCTTAAGGCATAGAATTGCCTAATATTTTAAATAAAGTATCTCTTTAGCTTAGGTCACAAACATTCATTCATTTATTCAAGTATTCATTAATTCTTGTGTTAACTGAGACCTTACTATGTTGCTATGCACTAAACTAGTCAATAGGAATATTAAAATAAATGAATCTTTTCCTTCGAAATCTTATCTTGGTCCTTATTTCAAAATTATTAGTTTGCTTCTGTTTTCCTATTTACTACTTTGTTTAAGTGCCATTATTATTTGGTGACTAGCAATTTAACATATATTACATTAAAATTATATCATATATAATATTACATATTATATATAGTATACATATTATATATATACTTCCTTTTACATTTTCTAGCCATATTTTCCATTACGTTGGGAGTACCTGTGGATTCTTTTTTATTTTTCTGGAGAAATTTAGGTATTTCCTTCCTAAGTTTCAGCTGTTCTTAAACTGTTCTTTCTTTATCTCACTCAATTTTTTGTCTTTTTAATAGATTAAATTCCAGCAGGTTTTTAACCTAGTCATCTTCCCCCGTCTGAGTACAAAAAAGGCTGGTACCTTCTCCAGGAGGCTAACGCTGCTTGTTGATAATAAACAATAAACCCGTAATATGTATTAGGCAGAAAAGAAAGCAAACGCCTCAAAATACTGTGCAACTCCAAAAACTGGACTCTACCTTAACCTGCCCTATTAAAGGTATAAGATTTTTCATTTGTTTGTTTTATTAAACTCATTAGCATTGAAATTTTGAGCATTGAAATTTTGAGCAGTTTGAAATCAGCAGTGAATCAAGGATGGGATTTAGGAATTCCTTGCTCTTATTTCATGAGTGGGGAGGATACTCAGGGCCCTGACAAAGCATGTGCCTGCATGGGAGACACTCAGCTGTGAACTTGGAGAATTGTTTCCACTCGAATGCTCAGGCATTATAAAATCCATAACTTCTATGACTATTTTGAGGTAGCAGAACTAAGGAGCATCTGCAAAATTTGCCACGATTTACAGAGCTTTAAAAGCGAATGTTTCACAAACTAATCACTTCAGAGGTGTACATTTTCCTTTTCTGAACACAAACTAATCATGGAAGATTTTGCATTTCTATTGCCTCTTGCTCCCTTCTGCTTTTCCAGCTTGTGAAAGAAAAATTGCCTGTGATGCACTAATGTACCTGGTGACCCAGTTCTGTTCTTCAGGTAGAGATATTGGTGCTTCTTTTAAACGACTGATAGATACAACGTTTGCCAAACTAATTTAGTAGTTAACTTGACTTTTGAGACAACTGTTGCCAAAAGTGATGGGAGGAAAAAAGGAGGAAAAAGCTATGATTACTTTACTATTGGTTTAGGAGAAACAGTAACGTTAATAAAGCAAATGGAGCAATTAGAAGACATATAGGGCACTGATTATTTTCTGAAAGGAGGTCGAATTAAAGGAGAAACATCTAAAAAAAAGCCTTAGATGGAACAGAAATAGCCTACAGACATTGAAAAATGTTACACAACATCTATGTTATTTTAAAAAATGCCAACCTGCCTTATAGGAATAGGGATGGTTAGAAGTGGAGGGGTCTTCGGGACCACTGAGAACAATCTTAGAAGAGGGAATGAATCATGAGAGTTGAAGGATCTGATACTGACCAGGGTTCTTGGCCTTCCCCAATCAATAGAAATTGACTAGAGGCCAGACAAGAAATTCAGGCAAGGCTTTATTGGGGCCCCTACAGTCACAGGAGGGAGTGAAAACAAGTAACAGGTTCCCTTGCTCGCTCCCCAAGGCGGGGCGAGCTGGTTCCTTATATGGGGTGAGGGTAGGGGTGTATTCAGGGGTTGGGCTGGAGGGGCGGCTTAGGTGTTCTGCCCACCCCTCAAGTGGTGTGCATGCAGCAGGCATGCACAGTACCCTGCTTTTATTCCTGATACCCTGTTTTTGCTCCCAGCTCTTCAAAGGTGGCAGTTCGGTTTTTGAGTCTTTTTGTATCTTTTTGCTCAGAATTTGCCCCAACTGTGCGTGCACAGAGTTATTTTTAGTGCCGTATAGTTTCTTTGTATTTTGTTGCTGGAGGAGAGGTTTGTCCAGGTGCAAGCATTGCAGCACTGCAGCAAAAGGTCCCAGGTCCCAACCTGTCTCAGATCTGCTCTCCCTCACAGTAACCAAGCAGGAAGAACTGAAGTCTCTGGATTCTTAGGTTGATGGTCTCTTCACACTTAGATGTTAATGGTTCCAAGGTTAAGACTCCTACAATTAACATCTACCAAGTGTCAAAATGAACCCATTTTGGTTATTTATAAAATGATAATAATAATGCCAGCCTCTTGGGTAGACAAATGCTTATAAAATGAGAGACATCAAACACTGTTAACTTTAGGAATTAATAATAATGGACTTTTTGGTCATGCAAGTGGCTATTACAGACGCATTGGAGCTACGGGCACATTTAGACAGCCTGGAAGTGAGTGAGAGGAGGGACTGCTTATGCAGCCTGGGTTCTGCTACCCAGTGGCAGCCTAGCACTTGCTGCTAATAAGTGTAGACCTCCTGCCTGATCCTGTATTGCTTCCTTTCTGTAGCTCAACTGGGACTTATCTGGAGTTCACTGAATGGGTAAAGTGCCCCAGACCGTATTAAATTATTCTCAGTGTTGCTGTTAACATGGGGAAAGTTAGCCACAATTAAGTTAACCCAACTCAGCCCAAGGTGGGCCTGCTGTAATGAACTCTCTGAATTATCTGAAATTACTAAATTCAGTAGCATGAGCTCTACATTGAAGAGAAAATGTAGTTTTCCCCTAGACATGGCGACATGAATATTTCACTAATGAAAAACCAGGGGAATTCTGGCCCTGATTTCAAACACAAATCAGAATGTTTGGTTATTGTGAGTTTTGTATGTAAATTTTAACTACCTTGTGAAATTCTAGTACGGTGGACTACTATAATTTATTCTATTTGCCACAATGTATGAATAAAACACTATTTTATGAACACTGTCAGTAGGGGTAAAAAATACAAAGTCCCAAATGTCAAATAATCAAAATGAGTACATAATATATGACTTGATTTAGAAATGATTATGATGAATGGACTATAGAAATAACACCTGAGGAGGAAGTAAGGCTTAAGGCATAATAAGAGGAAGGTATAAGATGCGTACAATAACAAAACAAACCAAACAACCACACAAGTCAACCTGGCTTATACAAAATTAATTTGGAACCCAGAGAATTGGTCCATTTGATTTACTTTCTGCAAACCTAAATCTGTTCAACACCTTTGTGCTGTTTATTTTTAACCAATCTAAGTAATTATACTGTATTCTACTCTAGGTGGATTAATCATGCTCAAATAAACATAACTCAGGTAGACTATACATTAACTGGGAGCATTGCAAACTCATACTCAACTATTTTTTAACATTCTCTGTATTATTAAGGATACTTTTTGCCTTTTCATCTTCTATGAGAGTATATATTTCCAGATGTATAAGGCCATTATTTTTAAAAAAAACTCATCTATATATAACATTTACTAACATTAAAATGAAGCTGAATTGGTCAGGCCTATCTTTGAAAGCATGGTTATGTTTCTTGGAGCTTCATGTGTAATTAAGACATAATACATTACTGATAAAATTTAAGCTTTGATCTTTTTCTGACAAAATAATCTTTTAATTAATATTTAATTAATATTTTAATGAATATTTAAACTGTAAAGACGTGGGGAATCAATAAGAAAGACATAAAATAATACTTAAAATAAATATACATATATATGAATACCATAAGATATTTCTAAGTACCACAGTACATCATACCACGGGTGCTTTCCAGACATAGATTAAAATCTTACCATGTTTCTTTGGTACATCAAAGTTAAAGAAACAGTGGGCACATCAAAATTAAAGAAACAGTGGGTACCTACAAAAGTGTGTGACAATGAGAGGGAACAAAGGTAAAGGTTTTAAAATTTTAATGAATCATTCAGTGTACAAAGATAAAATTTATTAGCTTTTAATGAAATGACCAAGAACCAACTATGTTATATTTACTGTGTTAAGTCCTGATATAGGACAGTGTGCAAACACAGACACTGTCCAGGCCGCTGTGGAATTTATAGTAGGGTAGATGAACAGGCATGACATAGTCATACATATAAAAGTAAAACTACAGCTGGGAAAAGCGGTATGACAATGAAGGGCAAGGTCCTTTGAAAGCACATGGTACAAAGAAATTGACCTAGTTAGATTGTAGAAGTCTTCCCTGAGGAAATGATAATTGAATGGAGAAGTGAAGAGTTCAAGTGAATTAGGGGAAGGGGGCTGGTGAATGGTATTTTAAGAGCAGGAACTGAATTGATAAGTTCAACAGCAGAAGGAAGCAAGGTTAATTAGAAGAACTGAAAACGTTGCATGTGCTTGTATCACAGAGAGAGGGAAGGAGTTTTTTATGAAGGAAGGCAAGAGGGAGATAGGGACAAGGCTGTACAAGGTCCCGGTAGTTATGTTAACAATTTTAGCGTTTGTCCTAAGACATTGGGAATCCCTGGACAGGTTTTAGTAGCCGGTGAACAGATTTGCATTTTAATCTGGATTCAGTTCAGTAATAGGTCAAGGTAAAAACAAGAGAAGAAATAGGGGGATCAGTGTGTCTATTGTAGTAGTCTAGGTAAAAAATAATGTTGTCTCGGCAAAGAAAATGCAAACCAGCCGGATTTGTTGATGGATTGGATGTGGGTTGGGGCGTCAGGAGGTGTCACAAGCAGCTTCCTGTTTTCTAGTTTTTTAATCTGCCTTTCTAGGAAACACACAGAATAGACGTACTATGCCTTAGGTAACCCAGGCTTCTCCTCACTTGATTCTAAAAATACCTGGTGTCAAAGAGGATAAAAATCTAGTTTCAAGGTTAATCTACTTTTAACATCTTTCGGAAGTGGTATTTCTATTGCTGTCTGGGCCAAATTATATCTTTTTACAATACAACTAAAAATTGTTCCACAAGCATCTTTTAAAAAATGAAAATTGTTAAAACTTACTGAATCCTCGGAAAGTGGCTAGTCATCCAAAACAGCATTTAAATTGCAAAAATTTTAATATATGGTTTTGAATAAATTACAAACATATCTAGAATGCTGGAAGTAAATTAGCAATCATTTATATAGTATGTTGGTATACATCTTACAGCATTTTGTTTTACTCTGTCGCACTGATTGTTTTCAAATTTTTTACTTTCCTGTCTTGATACAGCCATGAAAATTTATCTTTTACTTATACTCTATCTTGTGGAAATTAAAAAAAAAAAATCACTGTATAATTCTTGGAATACTCTGAAGTCCTTCAAGTGAAGCTCTGCTATACCACTGGGATACTCTAGGTAGTTGGCATTATTTTAAACCTACTTTATCGGAGCAGCACAGGAGCTAATATATTTTTCCAGTGCCAATTCTTCTATGTTACATCTGGGTAGAAAAGTGACCTGGAAAACTACAAAGGGCCCAGTAAAAACTATCATGTTCTATGTATATAAAGCATATATATTTGCTAAAGGTATGTTCAAAATGAGTAGAAGAAAAAGTGTTAGAAGATGAAAAATATACATGAAAATAATTTCAATTTTTTTCTCTTATATTTATAGCTCCCAGTCAATAACTAACTTGTATGAGGTTAAACCCTCTTCTATGTTCTTATCTACAGAATGGATACAAGAACATGCAGTCTGACTACTCTTCGGTCTGTAGTACAGTTCAAATATAATATAACTTGCATAGGATTGGACAAAAGCATAATATACATATATATATTTCATCAGTCCTCATTCCCCTCTGTTGGGCTGCCATAACAAAATACCACAAAGAGGGTATCTTAAACAAGAGGAATTTATTTCTCAGTTGTGGAGGCTGGAGGGCCAAGATCAAAATGTCAGCAAGGTTGGCTCCTCCTGAGGCCCCTCTCTTTGGCTTGCACATGTTGGATTTCTCGCTGTGTCCTCACATGACCTTTCCTCTGTGTTGCCTCCCTGGTGACTCTTACAAAGACACCAGTGGTATTGGGTTAGTGCCTCACCCTTATGATTTCCTTTAACCTTAACTGCCTCTTTAAAGGCCCATTTCCAAAGCAGACACATTGGGGGTTAAGGATTCAACATATGGATTGGGGGTCTGGGAGGGGCAAAATTTAGTACATAAACACCCTCTTTGATATTCATATTGTTCAGTGTGTACTCTACATTCAAGCATATAAGCATCACATATTTCCCCCGTGCACTGATTATAAGAAAGTCTTAAAACTTATGTATTGCTGAATGAAGGCAAGTGTATACTAAGGTTTATTTCTCTTCCTTTGTCTTTCTAAAGAAGTAAGGGGAACTATCTAAGGGAGACTTGCAATGGAGATACAGCTGCTCATTTAGTTTTATACAGAGCTAAACACACTAGGACACACTATTTCTATGTATCTTTGAGAAATAAGGCAGGTGTGTTACAATTAAATGTCTGGGAAAAAATATACCCAGAAAGAATAACACAGCAAGAACTCTGCTGAATCCATGCCAGTGAACTGCTCTTCTTTTTCCCATGTTTCAATGATTGTATATTTGGAGTAGATCATATAAAATTCTGTATTTATTAATGGTACACAGAGTACAATGTAATAAACTTAGAATTATTCTTTTGTTCTTGGGTAATTTCAGTAAAGAGGCACATTATAATTATAGACAACCTATAGTGTTGCTATAGTTTAGAAAATGTTCTCTTTTTTAAAATCATATAATTGTACAGTTTTTATGTTGGAGAAGGAAAATTATTGATACTTTTCCTCTACTTCAAATAAGGAACACATGCGGTATCACACCTAATGTGGGTTTCTTCCAGATGGTCCCTATGTTTTCACATTTTTATCCAGCCTTGGAATCTCCACATGACTGCACACTGGCTTGGAATCCCACAAGTTATAAACATCTAGGGCATGAACAAGATGATCTAATAAGAGAGAATCAGGATGCAGATTTTGTAACTGGCACTGAAAAGCAAAAGAAAGTCTTGAACAGTGGCAAAGAACCAGGTCATCTTTTGAATGACAGACTGATTTATATAACCATATTCCAGAAGAAGATTTAAGGTAGCTTACAAGGATACATGAAGTATAACAAGATATTTTAAAAGGCAAAGGTGGAAGGGAAATAAGAAAACACAGATGAGTAGAGAAAAACGAAATGAGACTAAGAAAATGGCATGTTATGCTCATCTTTACACTTGCATCAGCATGCAAATTTGAGCTAAGCTTTCCAGCAGCCTAACTGCAAGAGGGAGACACAGTCAGTCATATAGTTCATAGTCTCCAAAAGATAAACCAAGCCAATTAAGCTTAGAAGAAGCACAATTATTCTTCGTACTAAAATTAGAAATTTCTTCTGTGGATACTCATAAAAGAGGCAATGTATGACTTGGCAACATTCTGTTAAGAACTTATTAAACATCTTCAATTTCAGCTAGAATATATCAAGAAAATCCACTAAAGAGAGAATTGTTTGCTTTTTCAGGGAGCTTAAGATACTATTTTTCAGATGTATGGCCTGGTTTACACTTATTGTCTCAACATAATTATTCATAATACCAAATACACTCTTGAAAATGTCCCAGTTAGGATAATAGATTACATGCCTACTCTAGTTAAAAATTGTTTTCTATTTTATGGCAAGGTATATGTGACCAAATTACTTCACTTTTTGAGACTTCAAACTCCTCACATCTAGTATGGATGGTACAGAGTGGCAGGGGGAGGGGGAAAATTCCAAAATTTTTTCTCAGTGTATTGGTTTTCTAGAACTGCCATTACAAACTTCCACAGACTGGGTGGATTAAATGACAGAAGTTAATTTTCTCACAATTCTTGAGGCTAGAAGTCTGACATCAGGGTTAGGCAGGACTAGTGTCTTCTGAGGGCCTCTCGCCTTAGCATGTAGATAGATGGCTGTCTTCTCCCTGTGCCTTCACATGTTCTTTCCTCTGTGCATGTCTATACTCAAACCTCTTCTTTTACAGACACCATTCAGATGGGTTAGGGCCCACCTGTATGACCTCACTGTACCTTAATTACCTCTTTAAATACCTTATCTTCAAATACAGTCATATTCTGAGGTACTGAGGGTTAGGATTTTAACCTAGGAATTTGGGAGAGAAATCAATTCAGCCCATAATACCTAGCAAATGTATTTATTTTCTCACTGTTGCTTAAGAATATTTTATATCAAATTTCAAATGGAAGGTCATAACGAAGCTATGTGCATCACTTTCCTCATTATTTTTACAGAGCACATATAGTTTCTGCTAAGGTTCTGAATAAAATTACAGGGGTGGTGAAATTTGCTCCATCCTTCTTTAAATACTTGGTTCTAGTGTAGAAGGGCCAGATGCATATAGGTTTCAGCTTTAATGCCATTATCTTTGTATCCTACATATTTCTTAGCATACTTTCTAATCTATAGTACACTACTCCATTTCCCAAATATGCTTTACTCATTCATGTCTTTTTCCCCCTTGACTTAAAAGTTTTTCCACACCTATAGAAATATCACATATGCTTCAAATTCAAAATTAAGAAGCTTCCTTGACTCAACCCTCTGTAATTAGTTGACCTTTCTTCTGCCTTGTATTATGGTTAGCTGTGTTTTTATAATATCCTTACTAGACTGTAATTTCATGGAGATAAAGGTTGTATCTTTTTTTACTTTTACATTGCCACTCTCTGATCCATCCCCGTTTCCCAATTTTTCTCCTTAACCCTGGATAAGTATCATAGTTTTTAATGTTCAGCCTCAGGCCCAATGTATGGTTACTGAATAAAGTGACCAAAAACAGGCATTTGCTTTCTACATTTTTTAAATCTAGCATTGCCTCACGGCAAGGTAAACATCATGTTCACCATGACCCATGGTGGCCTTTTTTCAATCCCTGGAAAACTCAAAATTTATTTACACTTCAAGACCTTGCATTTGTGATTTCCTCAGCCTGGAATGCATTCCTCCTAGAGTTTCACCCTAAATTTAATCTAGGTCTCAGTTCAATTGTTATATCTTCATTAGTCTGTTCCTAATCCCCTTAGTTAAAATTGTTTTCCTGTTAACTCATCAGTCTGATTTATTTTTTCAGAGTATTTATTACTATTTGAATTTATTTATTTATTTACATTTATATACTAGAATGCAAGCTCCAAGAGGGCAGGAAACTATCTTTTTAATAGTTTATCTCCATTGTCTAAAACAGTATGTTATAAGAACTCAAAAAATGTTTGATGAGTGAATAAATCAAAGAAGCTTATATTTCATGCTATTGTGCACCTCAGTAAAGAAGATATATCTTTCTATTTTTATTTCATTTTGATGAAAAACGTGTTGTCAAAGTAACAATGGTACATATTTTATTTAATTAATGAAGATCATGTCCATTCAAGCAAGATAAAAAACTGATAATACTTTCATGAACATGCATCTTAATACTCTGAATTACCCTCATGGATATGAAATAATTGCCTGCTTACTATTTGTGTGTGTGTGTCTGCCCGTGTGTATGTGTTTCATTGAAAAATACTTATGCACCAAAAGCACAAGCAACAACAACAAAAAATAGATAAATCGGACTTCATCCAAATTTAAACTTTTGTGCATCAAAGGACATTATTTAAAAAGTAAAAATAGAGCTTGCAGAATGGGAGAACATATTTGCAAATTATATATTTGACTACAGGTCTAGTCTCTAATAAATATAAAGGATGCTTAAAACTCATCAGTAAAAAGACAACCCAATTAAAAAAATGGACAAAGTAGTTTAATTAGACATTTCTCGAAGAGGATATGAAAATGGCTAACAAGAACACGAAAAGATTCTTAACATTATTGGTCCTCATGGAAATCCAATCAAAACGACAATGATGTACCACTCCATAACCACTAGTATGGAAATAAAAATAAAAATAATAATGATAATTTTAAAAATGAATAATAAGTGTTGGCAAGGAAGTCGACAAATTGGAAGCCTCATACATTGCTGGTGCGACTGTAGAATGGTTCAGCCACTGTAGAAACAGTTTGGCAGATTCTTCAGAAAGTTACACATAGAATTATCGTATGACCTCATGATTCTATTCTTAGGTATATACCCAAGAAAGTTGAAAAAAGGTACTCAAACAAGTTCATGTACATTTTTAACAGCACCTTATACAATTATTATAAGGTGGAAACAGCCCAAATGCCTTTAATGAATCAACTTCAAAAACATTATTCTAAGTGAAAGAAACCAGACACCAAAGGTCACATGTAATATGATTCCATTTGTATGAAATATTCAGAATATACAAATTGAGAGAGACAGAATACAGACTGGCGGTTGCTGGGGGCTAGAGGAAGAAGAGGTTGGGACAAACTTCTTAACGTATAAAAGATTTTACTTTGGAGCGATGACTGTTTTGGAATTAGTTAAAGGTGGCAGTTGCACAACATTGTGAATATACTAAATGCCACTGAATTGTTGACTTTAAAATAGTTAATTTTATGTTATGTGAAATTCACCTCAATAAATTATTGTCAAAACTTATGGTTCTTATTCCTCTGGACAGCAATATTTAATCTGATTGATAAGACATTGAATAAGTCTCTTAAAAATAAGTAAAATGTAGGATAAGAAATTTATTGTATATACTGATTATGTAAAAATATATATTGCTTAAACAGTACACACCAGTCAGTGCCAGCTGTCTGCTTGTCTTTAGAGAGTGAGAATGTTCTTTCCTTTTTAGGCTGAGAGAAGATTTACTGTACTACAAAGAGATTTGCCAATTTAATTTCTTATCTCAACCTTCAGTAACCACAGCATTCCCTGTTGGACAATATTCGAAATTCATAATAGGTACATTAGGATAGTCAACATGATTTTCTTGATCAGTAAGTATTCAAATGAGGCATTTACAATTAATTATTGAATTCTTCTAACTAGGTATTCTTTGGATCATTAAAGAAGCAATCCTATCAGCTGTACCAAGGTATCCCATGGAGACTCATAGGAAGTAGTACATAGTGAGATTGGACGTCATTCTGAGGTAGAGACCTGGAGGGCAAATTCAGCTTTGAATTCTGGGCTATGGCCACTTCAGCCTATTGTCCTGAACTGCCATCATCACATATGCTCTGAGAAAAGGTGAAGAGGATAGATAGCTCAGTCATTTCTGGGCTTGTGGTCTCCATAAGGAGACATCTATAGTGAACCTCACATATTTCATTTCTTTTCTGGTTAAAGGGTTGAATTATGTCCCTTCAAGATTTATATGTTGAAGTCCTAACCCCTTGTTTCTCATAATGTGACCTTGTTTGGAGATAGTTTCTTTGCAGAGGTAGTCAAGTTAGAGTGAGTTCGTTAGAGTGAGCCCTAATCCAGTGTAACTCATGTCCTTATAAAAAGGGGGAAAATTGGACACAGAGATAAGCATAGAGGGAAAATAATGTGAAAAGACATGGATAAAAGATGGCCATACACAAGTCAATGAAAGAGGCCTAGAACAGATCCTTCCTTCGCTCACAGCCCTCAGAAGGAACCAACCTTGTGGACACATCAATCTTGACTGCTAGTCTCCAGAACTGTGAGCCAATAAATCTCTGTTGTTTAAGCCACCCAGTTTGCGGTATTTTGATATGGCAGCACTAGCAAACTAATACAATTCCAAACCCTTGTCTCCTTTGTCCGTTTTCCCCAGAGAGACTGGGGGAAGAAACCCCTAAACTTAAATATTCATTTTCTTAGTCCTCATTATGGTAGAGGAGACAGCATTGGTCAATAATGATTAATTTCTACTGAAAAGATATAAATATAAATTTAACTTGTTCAGCAAAATGAAATGGAAAGACTTTGGGGAAAGCTTTATGGAAAACTTTAGCTTTCCTAACAAAAAGAACACATGTCACTAGCCTCTGTCCTTTCTATTTTTTTTTTTTTGAATTTTATTTTATTTATTTTTTTATACAGCAGGTTCTTATTAGTTATCCATTTTATACATTTTAGTGTATATATGTCAATCCCAATCTCCCAATTCATGACACCACCACCCCTCCCCCTGCCACTTTCCCCCCCTTGGTGTCCATGTATTTGTTCTCTACATCTATGTCTCTATTTCTGCCCTGCAATCCAGTTCATCTGTACCATTTTTCTAGGTTCCACATATATGCGTTAATATACGATATTTGTTTTTCTCTTTCTGACTTACTTCATTCTGTAGGACAGTCTCCAGATCCATCCACGTCTCTACAAATGACCCAATTTCGTTCCATTTTATGGCTGAGTAATATTCCATTGTATGTATGTACCACATCTTCTTTATCCATTCCTCTGTCAATGGGCATTTAGGTTGCTTCCATGACCCGGCTATTGTAAATAGTGCTGCAATGAACATTGGGGTGCAAGTGTCTTTTTGAATTATGGTTTTCTCTGGGTATATGCCCAGTAATGGGATTGCTGGGTCATATGGTAAATCTATTTTTAGTTTTTTAAGAAACCTCCATACTGTTCTCCATAGAGGCTGTATCAATTTACATTCCCACCAACAGTGCAAGAGGGTTCCCTTTTCTCCACACCTTCTCCAGCATTTGTTGTTTGTAGATTTTCTGATGATGCCCATTCTAACTGGTGTGAGGTGATACCTCATTGTAGTTTTGATTTGCATTTCTCTAATAATCAGTGTGGCTGAGCAGATTTTCATGTGCTTCTTGGCCATCTGCATGTTTTCTTTGGAGAACTGTCTATTTAGGTCTTCTGCGCATTTTTTGATGGGGTTGTTTTTGTTTTTAATATTGAGCTGCATGAACTGTTTACATATTTTGGAGATTAATCCTTTGTCTGTTGATTCGTTTGCAAATATTTTCTCCCATTCTGAGGGTTGTCTTTTCATCTTGTTTATGGTTTCCTTTGCTGTGCAAAAGATTTTAAGTTTCATTAGGTCCCATTTGCTTATTTTTGTTTTTATTTCCATTTTTCTAGGAGGTGGATCAAAAAAGATCTTGCTGTGATTTATGTCAGAGTGTTCTTCCTATGTTTTCCTCTAAGAGTTTTATAGTATCCGGTCTTACACTTAGGTCTCTAATCCATTTTGAGTTATTTTTGTGTTTGGTGTTAGGGAGTGTTCTAATTTCATTCTTTTACATGAAGCTGTCCAGTTTTCCCAGCACCACTTATTGAAGAGACTGTCATTTCTCCATTGTATACCCTTGCCTCCTCTGCCATAGATTAGTTGACCATAGGTGCGTGGGTTAATCTCTGGGCTTTCTATCCTGTTCCATTGATCAATGTTTCTGTTTTTGTGCCAGTACCATATTGTCTTGATTACTGTAGCTTTGTAGTATAGTCTGAAGTCAGGGAATCTGATTCCTCCAGCTCCGTTTTTTTTCCCTCAAGACTGCTTTTGCTATTCGGGGTCTTTTGTGTCTCCATACAAATTATAAGATTTTTTTGTTCTAGTTCTGTAAAAAATGCCATTGGTAATTTGATAGGGATTGCATCAAATCTGTAGATTGCTTTGGGTAGTATAGTCATTTTCACAATATTGATTCTTCCAGTCCAAGAACATGGTATATCTCTCCATCTGTTGGTATCATCTTTAATTTCTTTCAACAGTGGCTTATACTTTTCTGCATACAGGTCTTTTGTCTCCCTAGGTAGATTTATTCCTAGGTATTTTATTCTTTTTGTTGCAGTGGTAAATGGGAGTGTTTCCTTAATTTCTCTTCCAGATTTTTCATCATTAGTGTATAGGAATGACAGAGATTTCTGTGCATTAATTTTGTATTCTGCTACTTTACCAAATTCATTGATTAGCTCTAGTAGTTTTCTGGTGGCATCTTTAGGATTTTTTACGTATAGTATCATGTCATATGCAAACAGTGACAGTTTTACTTCTCCTTTTCCTATTGAATTCCTTTTATTTCTTTTTCTTCTCTGAATGCCGTGGCTAGGACTTCCAAAACTATGTTGAATAATAGTGGCGAGAGTGGACATCCTTGTCTTTTTCCTGATCTTAGAGGAAATGCTTTCAGTTTTTCACCTTTGAGGATGAGGTTTGCTGTGGGTTTGTCATATATGGCCTTTATTATGTTGAGGTAGTTTCCCTCTATGCACACTTTCTGGAGAGTTTTTATCATAAATGGGTGTTGAATTTTGTCAAAAGCTTTTTCTGCATCTATTCAGATGATCATATGGTTTTTCTTCTTCAATTTGTTAATATGGTGTATCACATTGATTGTTCTGTGTATATTGAAGACTCCTTGCATCTCTGGGATAAATCCCACTTGATCATGGTGTATGATCCTTTTAGTGTATTGTTGGATTCTGATTGCTAGTAATTTGTTGAGTTTTCTTGCATCTATATTCTCAGTGATACTGGTCTGTACTTTTCTTTTTTTGTAGTATCTTTGTCTGCTTTTGGTATCAGGGTGATGGTGGCCTCATGGAATGAGTTTGGGAGGGTTCCTTCCTCTGCAATTTTTTGGAAGAGTTTGAGAAGGATGCGTGTTAGCTCTTCTCTTAACGTTTGATAGAATTCACCTGTGAAGCCACCTGGTCCTGGACTTTTGTTTGTTGGAATATTTTTAATCACAGTTTCAGTTTCATTACTTGTGATTGGTCTGCTCATATTTTCTTTTTTTTTAATATTTATTTATTTATTTATTTATTTATTTATTTATTTATTCATTTTTTCATTTTTGGCTGCATTGGGTCTTCGCTTCTGCGCAAGGGATCTCTCCAGTTGCGGCGAGTAGGGGCGACTCTTCATCGCAGTGCGTGGGCCTCTCACCGTCGCGGCCTCTCCCGTTGCGGAGCACAGGCTCCAGACGCGCAGGCTCAGCAGTTGTGGCTCACAGGCCCAGCCGCTCCGTGGCATGTGGGATCTTCCCAGACCGGGGCACGAACCCGTGTCCCCTGCATTGGCAGGCGGACTCCCAACCACTGCGCCACCAGGGAAGCCCTCTGATCATATTTTCTATTTCTTCCTGGTTCAGTCTTGAAAGGCTATACCTTTCTAAGAATTTGTCCATTTATTCCAAGTTGTCCATTTTATTGGCATAGAGTTGCTTGTAGTAGTCTTTTAGGATGCTTTGTGTTTCTGTGTTTTCTGTTGTAACTTCTTTTTCATTTCTAATTTTGTTGATTTGAGTCCTCTCCCTCTTTTTCTTGATGAGTCTGGCTAATGGTTTATCAAATTTTTTTATCTTCTCAAGGAACCATCTTTTAGTTTTATTGATATTTGCTATTGTTTTCTTTGTTTCTATTTCATTTATTTCCGCTCTGATCTTTATGATTTCTTTCCTTCTGCTAACTTTGGGTTTTGTTTGTTCTTTCTCTAGTTCCTTTAGGTGTAAGGTTAGATTGTTTATTTGAGATTTTTCTTGTTTCTTGAGGTAGGCTTGTATTGCTATAAACTTCCCTCTTAGAACTGCTTTTGCTGCATCCCATAGGTTTTGGATCGTCGTGTTTTCATTGCCATTTGTCTCTAGGTATTTTTTTTATTTCCTCTTTGATTTCTTCAGTGATCTCTTGGTTATTTAGTAATGTATTGTTTAGCCTCTATGTGTTTGTGTTTTTTAGGTTTTTCTCCCTGTATTCATTTCTAATCTCATAGCGTTGTGGTCAGAAAAGATGCTTGATATGATTTCAATTTTCTTCAATTTACTGAGGCTTCATTTGTGATCCAAGATGTGATCTATCCTAGAGAATGTTCCATGTGCACTTGAGAAGGAAGTATAATTGCTGTTTTTGGATGGAATGTCCTATAAATACCAGTTAAATCTATCTGGTCTATTGTGTCATTTAAAGGTTGTGTTTCCTTATTAATTTTCTGTTTGGATGATCTGTCCATTGGTGTAAGTGAGGTGTTAAGGTCCCCCCACTATTATTGCGTTACTATCAATTTCCTCTTTTGCAGTTGTTAGCCGACGCCTTATGTATCGAGGTGCTGTTATGTTGGCTGCATATGTATTTATAATTGTTATAGCTTCTCCTTGGATTGATCCCTTGATCATTATGTAGTGTCCTTCCTTGTCTCTTGTAACATTCTTTATTTTAAAGTCTATTTTTTCTGATATGAGTACTGCTACTCCAGGTTTCTTTTGATTTCCATTTGCATGGAATATCTTTTTCCATCTCCTCACTTTCAGTCTGTATGTGTCCCTAGGTCTGAAGTGGGTCTCTTGTAGACAGCATATATATGGGTCTTGTTTTTGTATCCTTTCAGCGAGCCTGTGTCTTTTGGTTGGAGCATTTAATCCATTCACGTCTAAGGTAATTATCTATATGTATGTTCCTATGCCCATTTTCTTAATTATTATGGGTTTGTTTTTGTAGGTCTTTTCCTTTTCTTGTGTTTCCCACTTAGAGAAGTTCCTTTAGCATTTGTTGTAGAGCTGGTTCGGTGGTGCTGAATTCTCTTAGCTTTTGCTTGTCTGTAAAGCTTTTGATTTCTCCGTCAAATCTGAATGAGATCCTTGCCGGGTAGAGTAATCTTGGTTGTAGGTTCTTCCCTTCTATCACTTTAAATATATCATGCTTCTCCCTTCTGGCTTGTAGAGTTTCTGCTGAGAAATCAGCTGTTAACCTTATGGGAGTTCCCTTGTATGTTATTTGTCGTTGTTCCCTTGTGACTTTCAACAATTTTTCTTTATTTTTTGTCAATTTGATTACTATGTGTCTTGGCATGTTTCTCCTTGGGTTTATCCTGCCTGGAACTCTCTGTGCTTCCTGGACTTGGGTGGCTATTTCCTTTCCCATGTTAGGGAAGTTTTCGACTATAATCTCTTAAAATATTTTCTCAGGTGCTTTCTCTCTCTCTTCTCCTTCTGGGACCCCTATGATGCGCACGTTGTTGCATTTAATGTTGTCCCAGAGGTCTCTTAGGCTGTCTTCATTTCTTTTCATTCTTTTTTCTTTATTCTGTTCCGCAGCAGTGAATTTCCCCATTCTGTCTTCCAGATCACTTATCCGTTCTTTTGCCTCAGTTATTCTGCTATTGATTCCTCCTTGTGTAGTTTTCATTTCAGTTATTGTATTGTTCATCTCTGTTTGTTTGTTCTCTAATTCTTCTAGGTCTTTGTTAAATATTTCATGCATCTTCTCGATCTTTGTCTCCATTCTTTTCCCGAGGTCCTGGATCATCTTCACTATCATTATTCTGAATTCTTTTTCTGGAAGGTTGCCTATGTCCACTTCATTTAGCTGTTTTTCTGGGGTTTTATCTTGTTCCTTCATCTGGTACATAGCTCTGTGCCTTTTCGTCTTGTTCATCTTTCTGTGAATGTGGTTTTTGTTCCACAGGCTACAGGACCGTAGTTCTTCTTGCTTCTGCTGTCTCCCCCTTGGTGGATGAGGCTATCTAAGTGGCTTGTGCAAGTTTCCTGATGGGAGGGACTGGTGGTGGGTAGAGATGGGTGTTGCTCTGGTGGGCAGAGTCCTTTCTATTTTTATCTGTCCTTGAATTAGACAAGCAGTCAGGGGCTTCAGCTGCCACCTTGGCAGCTTGAGGTGAGAAGTAAGCACACTAAGGATATTGGAGTGGTAATACACAAATGTCCTTGATAATAATATCATTGAGTAGTTGAATGAATACTTTACTGACTCCAGAGTATCCTTGATATGGCAAAAATTAATTTGTAATATAAAAAGCACTATTAGTTAGGCATACGTTAGCTGCAGTCAATGGTTCTTCCAATACACCCTGCTAGAGTCTTTCTCCAATGAAATAAATATAGATCTTCTTTCATTTTATTCTTTTTACTCAACCATGCTTTCATCACACTTCTTTGTCATTCCTTCAGAAGGCTCTTCACATACCATAAGTAAATACAAATGAATAAATTAATCTACCTATTAAAGCTAAAATTAAATACCTCAAAATAATGGCAAAAGTTATCCTTGCATATGGGAAATAAGGGTACTTTTTTTCCTTATGTATTCTGTATGTTCCAAGTTTTTCTTCGTTTTTTTTTTAAAGAAATATTATTTTCCATAGACCTTATTTCCATTTTCTCTTTAGGCGTCTGTGGAAGTACAGCCTTAGACACTCAGTGGCTTGAGCAGTGGGGGCTGCAGACAAGTCTTCAGCGGTAAGCTGAGCACTCTTAGTCTTCAGTAGTGAACTGCTGGATTGGCACTGGGGAAGCTGCACCATTTCAGACCAGTCTGCACCTCTGGGTTGAGTAGCAGTAATCTCAGGAGCTGGAGCAGTCCATTCCCCCTGAAATTCCTCCTTGGTCGTGACATTTTCAGCAGGAACCTGCTCTTCCTTTTCAATCTCATCAGAATTTCTATAGAAACAGAGATTGGGCATGACCTCCCATGGGTGTTCACAAGGAATTAGTGCTACGCATGTGCAGAACTTTGGGGCCAGCATCCACTACATTAGACCTGCTGAGTGAGCTGCCTTGTTGTTGCACTGGATGGCAATGTCCACATGGCACAGACAAGAATCTGTGTTTCACACAGTGATGGTAGTAGGCTAACCAAGACACCTCTGTGAGAGGGTGGTGGTCATCCATGGAACCAGTAACCACTGGAAGTTACAGCTCCCAGAGACTGCCTGGATCTAATTAGTGAAGTTTCCCAGAGTGAAGTGGCTAGCAACAGCAGTGGCTCCAGGGCCATCAGCAAACTTCAGCACAGTTTACTAGGATAATTCCTGGAGGATATGACACTGACATCAGTCAGGTTTTCAATGGTAATAAGGGTGAAAGCTGTTAGCAGAAACTTCTCCAGGTTTTCTTTAGATTTATTATGTAGATGACATCACTTAATTTTCTGTAGATGTACTGTTCCATTTGGAAGTCAAGGTTGGTGCCACCTAAGTGGGTTCCTGCTGCAAGGAATTTGAGGACATATTCCCCCTTAATTTTCAGAACATCAGGGGCTCCACACATTGTGAACATTTCCCTGTAAGTCATGACAGAAACCCAGAACAATACCTTATGGACCTTTCTCTGGGTAAGGTTCCAATCTGTTTCTATCAATGGCATATATTACTTTAAAAAATCAGCACAAAATAATTAATGTTATTTTAAGAAAGCTACAGCAATGTTTATATTCCATGAATATGGGGACAAACTAGCAATCACTAATTTAAACCTATTAGTTTTATTATATCAGATATGGATTTTGCTTAAATATTCATTTATCATTAAAATGTTTCACATCATGTTAAGAGTTTATATCCACTTAAATATCGAATCTTTTCCCACTCACATTTTGATGTGATTTTTAAAATGAGTATCCAGTTACCATGGCAATAAATGACATAGGAATGTGTAGATTAAGTTGGAATGGAATCAAAACCAGATAAACTCAGAATCCATGCAACACTTTCATTTCAAACTAGTACTTTTTCTCTCCTACCATCTTCATAAATGGTAGTCAATCCAAACAATCTGTCCTAAAAAAGTTATGCTCCTGAAATATGCATTTCTGGTTATTTGAATCCAACACAGTCACTGCAAAAAGTTATGGTGACATTTTATGCATTTCTTTTAATCATGGATTTTCTGACAAATGGATAAATGGCTATCAGAATTCCGTGGCCACAGACAACTAATCCTTTGTCTTTTCTGGCAAAAACAAGTGAAATTTTGAGTAATTGTACACTGAATAAAATTGAAAGGGATAAATAATTAATATGATTAGAAATCATATTTTCTCAATAATGGGATATATTTATATTTAAATATCTATATCTGTGTTTTTCTATATATACTTCACTTGGCATGTAGTCACTGTTTTTGCCTTCACTCACAATTTTACCTCAGTATATTACCTTTGTAATAGGCAATGCAAAATTTTGAAGAATAACTATATGTTTGTTTATTATGAAAAAATATTTTATATATAATTGAAAGCCCTGGTATATTTTCTTGTCCATTTGGCCTTTGTTGTTTGATTAGCCATTTTGTAATTTTTGTTCATAGTTACTAATATAATTAATGCAAGTGACCTAAGTAAGATTAAAATACATAATTTACAAGTGAGTTCCCCAAGTTCTTGTAGGAGATGGAACCTTGTATTTTTAAAAAAAATTCTATAGAGACAAGTAGAATGTTGAGTGCATACTAAAAGTTATTTATGAATTGACGATTTTTCTACCTAAAGTGATTTAAAAACCTTAAGTAAAACCATTGAAATAAGATAGTTTGACAAGACATATAAACTGGCTTTCTTTCACTTATAGAACTTGCAATTTACAATTTAGAAGGGCCTTAAGAGGAAAGAAAAAGTTAAAACAAAACAATTTCCTCTTTTTAAATCTATCAACACATGGGTTCTATTACCCATGTAGACAGTGAAAGGTTTGGGAAACTAGATTAATTTATGAGTTTCCTTAAACATTTCACCATGAACCGAAATCTGTCTTAATTGATGGCTATTATTTTGTTATAATTACACATTTTCTTTTGTCAAGAGCTGTTGAAAAATATTTTGAGGCAGTTTAAGTCTTGATGGTTGACTAAATGATGGGTCTTTTTCCACTTTCCTAACAAAACGCTACAAGACACTGTTAGAAGTTCACTTTCCCAGGGTGGTTCTCCCCAAGCAAATAGTGTTTCCAGAGAATAGTTGAGATCCCCAGTGGTTTGACTGGTTGAACTTCTATTCATCTTTTAGCCACAAGCCAAGAGTATATTGGCAAACACTGTTCGGTACCAAAAAAAAGTAATAATATTTATAAGAATGTCTATACACGAGTAAACCTGTAGGGTCTTAAGAAGCACAAAGTGATTGTGAAAATAGGTCTCCTGGGTTAAGAGCTGGGAATCAAATGCATTAGGAAGTCCAGCAGGAAGGGGCTGATAAAGAATATTCTTTGTTCCTTTGGATATAGTAATACTTAAGATAAAACTCGAGTACATTTTAGAGTGCCTGAGTCTAACTTGAGAATAAAACATGGGGTGAATATTGAAAAGAACAGAAGGAAAACATTAAAAAATTTTCACACTAAGCTAAATATTTGTGGTTCAAACATAAATTATTTTCAAGTCATTTTAAGGACTCTCTAGTTTTGAACTCTCATTCACAAAGAAGAGCAACTGTCAGGTGTCTCCTAAAATAGCCACAAGGAACACTCAGTAAAATAAATATATTTATAAAGATAGTTTAAAATCATATTAAATATGAGTATTAGAATAATTTGTTGTATGAAATAAGTTATGTACATAAATGAGTGGGTTAATGAATGTTATCTATTTTAGTACTTTGAATTACAAAACTAACACGTGCTATCCCCTGCCTTTAACAAAATCACATGTATCCTTTTTTGTTGTTGATTTAAACATGTACACTTCTTTATGTACCATATACTTTATGTTTACAAACAATATTGTACTTTATATATGTAGGAATAAATGAAGACCAATCAAATGAGAATGAGCAAGGAATATTTACACAGAATTTGCTACAGCGAGGGAGACAGCCACAATCACTTGTTTGGGCACTCAAAGGCAGGCAGGGGAATGGGAGAGCTTTCTAATGGAAAAAATGGAAGGCTTCAGGTATGCCCTGATTGGAGGTGGTTGGCATGGGGAAGCTGTAGGTAGTCAAGCTAATTAATAGTGGGACATCCTATGTGATTGGTTAGGGGTGCATATTTGGGGTTCTCTGGTTTGTCCTAAGTTGGAAGTGGGACAAAAATTAGGGCCACTGTCAGTTATTAATCAAATCCTGGCCATGTGGGGCCAACTGTTACAAAGGTTATTGTTTGGCTTCCTGAACTGGTAACTAGAGATATCAGTCTGACTACCTATAAGTCTGACTTATAAATAGGTCGGCTATATGTAGCTAATGAGTTGATTTCCTGGATTATTTGTTGTGGGTCAGACATCTATCTATCTACCTATCTATCTATCTATCTACCCACCTATCTATCTATCTATCTATCTGGTCTGGCCATTGTCTGTTTCCTTATTCATTCTCTCCTGGACTTCTCAATAACTTGATATTTTCATTTAAAGGCAAATCATTGCCAGACCGGCAATCAGTGCATGTATGTTTTCTTCATTCTTCATAACAGCTGCATAATATACCACAGTATAAGTAGACAAAAATGTAGTCAGCTGTTTTGAAGGACATCCAGATGGCTTTCAGCGTTTTGTAATTTCAAAATATTCTGCAGTAAATGTCCTTAACTAAGCATCTTGACTTAATGGTATCATTAACATTACTGGTCAAATACTTAGAATTTAAATTACTGAGTCAAAGGTTATGTTTGTTTGAAATTTTAATACATACAAATGCATCATTTTAAGTACTTTTAACAAAGCCCCTATAAAGGCCTTCGTTGTCAGAAGCTAAGACCCCTGATGCTCTAGCTTTTGATCTGTAGACATCAAAAAAGATTAGATGGTAGATTTTCATTTCAAGGTGGCAAAATACGAATATGGGGCAAGTCCACAGCACCCCATTCCTAAAAGTCACTCCCCTAAAAAGATAGCTGGAACAAGGGAATTTTGAGCAATCATTGGTAGATAGAAGCTGTGAGCAATCACTGGTAGATAGAAATCGAAAGGGGAAATTGTAGCTCCAAAGATCAAGGGATATCACTTGTTTAGAAGGGGTACTGCTACTGTATAGAAAAGTAGAAGAAGTTCCAGAAGCAATTTCCTGGATCATTGAAACAACCTGATAATTCAACCTCTGTTAAATGCCTCTTGGAATAGGCAGCCAAGATCTATGTATTTGTTTCCAGGAAAGAGCAGTGAATAAGTGAGTTTACATCAGAGATTCAGGGCAGTACCTGGCTATCCGGCAATAAATGACTGAGAGGAATGAGGAGCATTACAGATAACCAGCTGTTTGGTCAGTGTCTAGTTCTATGCCATACCCATTATCGCTAATAAATGGCAGAAGTTAAGGCCATGGCTGGAGCTGGTTAGTTGTGCAAAGAATAAAAGAGATAGCCTAATAGGAATTCTCAACTACTAAGATGAATACACAATTCCTTCTCAACACTTGCAGGAAGCTTATACCATTGAAGAGGAAGAGCAAACAACACAGGCATAAACTTGCACATATGGAAAAAAAAGCAAGAGAACAAGATTTTGAAAAATTAAATATAATGTTTTAAGAGTGATACTATATTTTATTCAATTGTAAGACTAGGTGGATATAACAAAGAACTAACCAGAGTCATCAAAATAAAAAAATAAAATTGTAGAGATAGATAAGCTAATTGCAAGATGGGCATGGCTGTAGAGTGACTGAGAAAGCTGGAAAATAAAGGGAGAGAGAAATAATGAAAAAGTTAAGAGACTTAGAAAATAGGCTCAGGTGATTAAAAAAAAAATCTAAATGGAGCTTCAAAAGAATAATATATACTACAGAGTAGGCAATAATTAAAGAGATAAAAAAAAGGAAATTCTTCTCTAAGTAAAGAAAATATGAGAAAAAAAAGGGCACACTCAGTGTTGGGCAGGATTTACAAAAACAAAGCAAAGCAAATCAAACAGAAAACAAAACAAAGTAAAAAAACCAAAAAAACAAAAAACCCTCCAAATCAATTGGTTCCAAATATGTTTGCATATATCTGAAATTTCAGAACATTAAGATTGGAATAAAAATCCTAACAGTTTCCAGAGAAAATTGTAAAAACCAGGACTAATGACCACAATTAATTTATATAATTTGTTTGCTGGAAGGCTGCCACGTCATTTGCTATCCATGATGGTATATTTGTAAGTCACCCTTGAAGGGCTCTGGTCTGCATCTCTGCCTCAGTCTCTCTGTACAAGATATGGTTCCATCTCTCTGGCAACCTGTCACTTTCACTCATTCTTAAGTTTCATTTAATCTGCTCTTTTGACCTTTGACTCAATGCCCTATTTTCTGTCTTATTGTCTTCCAAACAGATTCTTCATGCAAAGACTTACAGTTCACTGATACTACTTTTCTGAGTTGGCCTTATAAATTGTGTCCTAGAAAACCCTACAGGCATGGCATGGCCTTCCTGAAAATGACCTAGTTCCTGCTTGCAGCCTCCTGGCAGTCTGCTGTCAAGATATTTGTGTACTGAAAACAAAGAAAGAGATTTTCAAATGTTCGAAGCACATATTTTAGACCTTAATAATGGTCTGTAGTTTTTAAAACCTTTATGGTGTCTGAACACATTTAAAAACTATTTGTGTTGTGTTTGAACACATTTTAAAAATATTTGTTATACATTAATACTTTCTCCTTGAATAAATAAAATATTACAGATAAGGCAAAAATCTTTCATTGACTACCATCCTGAATCTTGGTTCTTTTTCCCATCTTTAAAATTGCCAACCATCTCAGTTTGAGGTGTAGCATTCCAGACCTTCTTCTCTATGCAATTATCTATGTATATCTGTTACGAAATATAGTATTTTTGATGTGTTTAAAAATATAAATAGTATCCAATTATATATTTTGTCCTTCACTTTGTTTTATTCACTGCAATACTTTCCCATGTGAGTGTGTATAGGTCCTTATCGCTTTTGAAATATATGATATCCTTTAGTACAGATATATCATTATTTATTTAGTCATCACCTTATTCATGAACATTTAGGTTGTTTCAAAATGTTTGTTTTTATAAACAGTTTTGTAATGTATATCACTGAGCATTGTAATTGTTTGTTATTCTAGGACAGATGAGCAGTGAGCGGCAATGTTGAGTCACAGGACCTGCTTGTTTGCATTTTAATAGATATTACTAAATTTCCCTATATTAAGTGACATTTTCATTAGCAGTGGAAGAGAGTATCTATATCCTCAAACTCCCATAGACACAGGTATTATCAACCTTTTAAATGAGTACCTATTCACTGGGTGAAAAATGAAATTTCGTTGTTTTAATCTCCATTTACTGTTTTCATTACATTTTCTTGTGTACCTTACACTACAGGATTGAACTTGAAATCACTAAGGTATGCAGTGATATATATATATATATATATATATATATATACACACACACACACACACATACACATACACACTGAAATCTGAAAGCTATCAACTGTTTCCATATATTTGGAAGAAAATTTAATTTTTTAATGGAGTTTTCCATCAAGAATCTCTTACCCATGGCTAAATGAGGGAGAGTTCTTTCCAAAATGAATAGCACCTTATATAGTCACCAAAAAATATTTAAATCATAGAGCCATTTTTAAGCACAGTAAAGGCAAATTCAGATATCTGGTCTATGAGTTCCAAAGGTAGTAGTCCACATTCATGTTCTGTCCCATACAATTGCATTCCAGATTATATTTTGTTATATTTGCATCATTGACAGCTCGTGATTTGTTTTGTTTGTTTCTTCTGTTTTTCTTTCCTTCTGTTTCCATTTCTTTCCTTTAAGTGTGTTATTCGAACATATATTTAGGATTCCATCTTGATTTATTTATAACATTTTTGAGCCTATTGCTTTGAATACATTTTTGTGGTTGCTCTGAGTATTACAATATGCAAATGTGAATTATCATAGTCTACTGATGTCATCCTTTAACTACTTCCAGTGGAGTATTTAAAACTTACTTCCATTTAGGTCTTTTACTCTCCCAATTAAAAAAAAACATCTATCTATCTATCTATCTATCTATCTATCTATCTATCTATCTATCTACCTATCTATCTATCTAGTTGTTCCAAGTATTTCCTCTCCATACATTAACAGATATTATTTTTTTTTATTTCCACCAACAAATATGATCTAAGAGATTCATCAGGATAAGTCTATTATATGCCCTTCTATTATTATTTTACTACTCTATTCTACTATTATTCTATTATTATTACCATTCCATTATTATTTTCTTTCTGAAGTTTATGCCTTCTTCTGTTATCATTTGTTTTATGCCAAAGAGCTTCCTATAGATATTCTTTAAAGGTTTATTTGCAACATATTTTCTTAGTTTTTTTTTTTTCACTCTGAGAATGTCTTCATTTTCCATTGAAAATGTCTTTATTTTCCATTTATTCTTGATAGATGGTTTTTCCAGGTATAGAATTCACATCTGACAGTTCTTTTCTTCTTGCATAGAAAAATATTACGTGAATTCCTTCTAGTCTCCATAGTTTCAGATGAGAAATCAGCTGTCACTTGATTTGGTATCCCCTTCGTTGGTTGTAAAACTTTTTATTGTCTTTACAATAAATGTAAATTGTTTATATGATTTCAGATGTTTAATGATGATGTGTCTTGGATGGATTCCTTTATGTTTATCTTATTTAGATTTGCTCAGCTTTTGAATCTGTAGGCTTATATATTCCACCAAATGTGGGTAATTTTTAGCCACTATTTATTTGAATAACTTTTCAGCACCCAGTTCTTTCTCCTCTTTTTCTGGGACTTGAATAATATGAATCTTAGATCTTTTGTTATTGTATCACAGTTTCCTAAGGCTCTGTGTTCTGTCTCTCTTTTTTGCGGTGGGGGGAAGGGAGAGGAGGGATTTTCTATTTTTCTCTCTGCTGTTCAGATTGAGTAAATTCCATTGTTCTGCCCTCAAGTTTCTTGGTTCTGTCTTCTTTCAACTCCATTTTACTACTGAGTCTATCCAGTGAGTTTTCTATTTTAGTTAGTGTATCTTTCAGTTCTATAATTCCTACTTGGAATATATATTCTTTTCAATAAGTTATATAACAGATATTAGCAAATAATAATGCCCATATTTTGTATTTTTTCACTTGTGTTGGGAATTTTTAATCACTTATTGAAGCTATGTTATGATGGCTGTGTTAAAGTTTCTGTCAAATAGTTACAACATCTGATTCATCTCAATATTAGCATTATCTGATAGTCTTTTCTCATTAAAGCCATGCGTTTCCTGGTCTTGGTATAATGAGTCATTTTTGGTTGTATTTTGGACATTTTACATGTTATGTTAGGAGACTTGATATTATTTAAATCTTTTATTCTAGTAGGAATTCTCTGTTTAAGTTTAGCATGTAGGTTATGGCCTACTTTTCTGGGTTATATTCCAAGGAGAATTTTAGTTTTCTGATCTCTTGCAATGCTAATCTGGTCTGCTTTGTTTTTCTAGTTCTATTTTGCATTCCCACTGACTTCTTTCAGGAATCACTTTGGGGATGGATGGTATTTCCATGGGCCATTGGGTGGGGGACACTAGACTCATGATATGGAGAGTGCTTCCTCTGACCTATTCTCTACCCATCCAGTGCCAGTGTGTATTCTATGCTAACTTTGCTGGTGCCTCTGGGGCAGGGTAGCTAGTCTTCCCTTTGCTAATCCTTTGCCCAGAGAAATCAGGCTTTACTTGTTTTTTTTGTTTCATTTTGTTTTTGTTTTCTTCCTATGCCTGTAGGCAGTTCCAGATTGCAGCACTCTCCAATGCCCAGTCTAAGATATATGATAGATAAAAAGAAAATCCAAGAAATTTTCTATGGTGTCATACTTCAAGTTTTGAGGTTCCTGGACAGTCCAACTTCTTATTTCCACCATTCAGTCTTTTTATTATTTGCTGTGAAATTTTTTTCTAGGGCATATAGTTGTATTCAGAGGGGAGGAGTAGAGAAAATTGAATCTATTCCATCTTGTTCCCTGAGTTACTTTTTACAATCTGTAATACACTCTCATGTCTGTCATCTCACTTGTTCCTCCCCAAAGCTCTGTGGGGCTTGCTCTTGTGAAAGTGTGACTCTATGAGGTAAAATTCAAAGGGTTTGGATCAAGTGTAAATGTATCTAACTTCTAGGTAGCAAAAAGTTAAAAAAAAAAAAAAAAAAAAACTTCTGCTATAAAACAAAATACCCCAAAACTTACTAGCTTAAAAAAATCACCTATTCAGCTCATGATTCTGTGGGTAAATTGCACTATTCTGATTTTGGCCAAGTTGGCTGATCTCTACTGGACCTACTAATGTGTCTGTGGTCATTCATTAGGTCTGAAATATCTTGAACAGCCTCACTCACATGTCTTGTAGTTGTTGGATGTTGGCTGGTGTGATGGAGATATGAGGTCACATATCTTCTTTTGACAGGCTTTCTCAGTCTTCTTCTCAGGGTAGTGGAAGGATTCCAAACAGAACAAGAAAGGGCAGGCCCCAACAAAAAACACTTTTCAAATCTCTGCTTGCTCTATGTTTGCTCTTGTCTCATCAGTCAAAGCAAGTCATAAGCCTAAGCTCAGAGTCAGTGCAGGTGGTGACTCCTAAAGAATGCAGATATAAGGAGAGGAAGAATTTGTGGCCATTGAACAATCTACCATGCCCACAATCAAGGTCTGAGCCATACATATTCACAAGTTAGCTCCTATTTGCATTACTTTTATAATTTATAATGTCTATTATATCTATTACCTCATTTGTTTTTATGAATATCTCATGTTTGATATGTGGGAAGGCATAATTGTCCTCTTTGATAAAAAATTCAATATGCTTATGGCTAGTCCAAATATAACTTATATGTTGACATTGAAACAGTCACACAAGCAAATGTTTAAGTAAAGTTTTGATATGCATTATATTAGGACTTCTTCCAGGTTCACTGAAGTGTTAGCTATAAGACCTGATGTTTTTATTCTTTGTTACCTTCCCAAGCATAATTGGTGGTTGTCAGTTATTTTATTCTAGGCTTTGTTGAAAAAGTCCATGTCTATCTTAATCACATTTTCCATGACTTTATAAATGATGAATATATCCTCTGTGCAGATGGAAAGAATTCTTACTTGTAGTTTATTCTTACATAAGTGAGGCTTAAATTTACTGATCATATTTATTGCTTGATGCAAAACCATTTTACCTTTCACCATATCTTTGTTGAAGGGGCAATTATAATAAAACAAGCTTATATGTTTAGATTTACCATAATTTATCTGGATGTTAGGAGAATATTGCCTTTGTTATTTTTGTATTGTTATTACTACCTATATTTTATCCTACTTAAAAAAATATATATATATTTTAACATCTTTATTGGAATATAATTGCTTTACAATGGTGTGTTAGTTTCTGCTTTATAACAAAGTGAATCAGCTATATGTATACATACCTCCCCATATCTCCTCCCTCTTGCGTCTCCCTCCCACCCCCCATCCTACCCCTCCAGGTGGTCACAAAGCACTGAGCTGATCTCCCTGTCCTATGCAGCTGCTTCCCACTAGCTATCTATTTTACATTTGGTAGTGTATATATGTCCATGCCACTCTCTTACTTCGTCCCAGCTTACCCGTCCCCCTCTCCGTGTCCTCAAGTCCATTCTCTATGTCTGTATCTTTATTCCTGTCCTGCCCCTAGGTTCTTCATAACCATTTTCTTTTTTTTTTAGATTCCATATATATGTGTTAGCATACAGTATTTGTTTTTCTTTTTCTGACTTACTTCACTCTGCATGACAGACTCTAGGTCCACCCACCTCACTACAAATAACTCAATTTCGTTTCTTTTTATGGCTGAGCAATATTCCATTGTACATATGTGCCACATCTTCTTTATCCATTCATCTGTCGAAAAAATATATTTTTAATGTTTTCTATCTTTGGAAATCATTGGTCCCATAATTTCAGTTTTAAAAAGTCACTTCTAGCTTTTCTTTAGAGTGAAGACTGATAGTTTAGCATCCATTATTTCATAAGAATAATTTAGATTTCCTCTTAAACATACCACTCAATAACTGCAGTAACAGAGGTTTATAGTCTCTTTCTGAGGTGTCTCTGAAATCCTTGTGAGTTTTTTCCGCAGCTTATCTTCATCAGCTTGTAACTACTCAGATAAGCTTAGCATCATCTGCAAACTTACATATTCCATTTTGTACTCTTTCTTTTAGATCAATTATGTGAGAATCTGAACTTTATCAAAATGTGAAAAAGTCTAGGCACAGTGTTTATTCCCAGGTACCCTACTGCAAACAATTCTCCATCCATAAAATTGATAAGCTACCCCTTCTCTTTGTTTTCTTTGTGTTATGTAGGTGCATATTCATGAAAATACCTGCCCTCTAACATTCAGTTCTAGGGTAGAGGGAAATAGGGTTTGATAAATGTATGAGAGAGCTTAATACATTGCAAAAGGCTTACTAAACTCAATAGTTGACAGCTCTTCCTTTCTGTTTTGTCTAAACATTTATGTTTTCTATTGGAGCACTCTGGAGAGAAAGGATTTGCACTATTTATCCTTAGAGTAACAATGTGACATGCCCTCCACCCACTCCCCCTCCTGTATACGTTATGCTTCCTTAAGTGTGCAATGAACCACTCTACCTTATATATTGCACCAATCTATTAGGCATGCAAGAGAGAGTTACTGGTCTGAAATTCTAAATCTTTCCACAATGTTTTTTATGGATGGTGTCAAAACAAAGGGAAATTCAAAATAAATAAAACCACCACTCTCATTTATAATGTTAGGGCTTAAGACAAGCAACAACAGGCACAAATACACCAGTACATTCCAATACACTTTTTCTTAGTCATGTTAGTGACACCACAGTGTCAGACTAACGATCCCTCACTGGCTTATTGAAATATAAGATGCAAGAAGCTTTCTCTTATGGTGAGTATCTTAGTTCTCTGAAATCTTTGTTTATGTCAGTGGTTTCCACCTGGGGGGAGAATTTGTCCTTCTTGGGACATTTGTCAATGTCTAGAGACATTTTTGGTTTCTACAACTTGGGCATGATGGTGCTACTGTCATCTAATGGATAGGGGTCAGGGATGCCACTAAACATCCCACATTGCACAGGTGATCTCTTTACAACAAATTACCTGGCCCCAAAGGTCAATACCACCAAGAGTGAGAAACAGTGGTTTACATCATCTTCTTTTGCATATGTTTCCTCATTTGGTTGGCAACAGTTGTCCAGTGTAACCAAATGTTCACCATAATCCTGAACATTGATATTTGTTTTAATAACTGTCCTGTTGTGCATATGATGTCACAACATATGAAGAGCATATGTTTTACAACATACCCATATGAACTATATGATTTCACTTTTGCCTTAATTTTAATCTTATTGATACTTAAACAAGAATTGCTTTGTAGCACATTATCTTTGGACAACTCCCACAAATTATTTTCTTTCCCACTGACTCCTGGGTTCCCTTGTACTTTAAACACTGTTCATCATACCTAAAAGAACTGCAACACTTAGTAGTAGTGGTATGGATTATCTACCTTCAGGATAAATCTGATTCTGAAATTATCCCCATGAACATATAGTGTTTCATAGTAGGTACTGAACTAGGAATCCACAGTCTACAACTTCTTGAGCTGCATAAATACAGTATAGAAATACATCCAACACAATAGCATTGTTTCAAAGCAAATAATTGTTTCCAAGAAAACCTGACCAAAAGTAAAATAATTGAGAGGTAGAAATGATCAGATGTCTCTTAGGTCCAATGGTTTAATTCATTTAGACCAAATTTAATTTCTTTCAAGCTAAGGCATATGAGGAAATGCTAATTTGCATGAGTTCTTTAGCAGTAATATTCATTAAAACTATTATGGTTCATTGCAATGTCAAAAGAAACTCTTTTTTTTTTTTCTTTTACAAGCTGATATGTATTAATGAGAAAGTTACTGACCCCCTCTTTTTTCTGTGTGTGACCGATAGAACAAGAATCACTAGGATAAAATCAGCAGTTTCACAGTTCTTGTTCTCTGTCAAACGGCGACACACTGACAGATCCTTCAAGTTTGATTCATTAGGCAAGTTTTTCATATGTGAGGCTAATAAGCTATGACTTTTAGCTCTCAGTAAATTTAATCATCGTGCAATTTATGTGTGCTTATTGACTTTATTTCACTATACAGGAGGCATATGTGCTTTAAAATATAGTGCCATTTGTGCATGGAATCAGAAAATTTTAAAGCTTGAGATCATTTAGTCTCAACCTTGTCATCTTAGAGTAGAAACTGAGGCATATGATGAATGCCAGACTGCGAAATAGTGAGTCAGACTGTGAATTTTAAGTTTATAGTTCACTGTTAATTCTCTTTGAGCTACCATTTTGCTCACATTATAAGGCTTCAAAATTAAATTCAAACTTGATTTTATAACATGATTGATTATTCTTTTCTTACCAAGAACATTGAAATAACTACTTTGCATTACAGGTTATAGTTGGTAACTAAATATTCTCACTAGTAAATAAGTGGAAGATTTTTAAAATAATGGACTATTTTATACAAATTGTTCTTTAGAGTATCGAAAGTACCTTAGGAGTAATAGCAGTCTTTTACTTTTAGATCAGGTCTTCTGTCTGCTATCTTGTAGGCAAAGGAATAATGAACATACTATAGATTAAAAAATATATATATTACTTACTATTTTGCAACTTGGGCAAATCACTGAGCCTCAGTTTCCTCACCTTGAATAAGAAAAATAAATGATTATCCATGAACCTCATAGACAATGTTCATGAAATAAGGTAAAGTAAATGAGATCACCTTTGTAAACTAAAAAAACAGATTTATATAAGTTAATATTATCATATTAGTGAAATATTTTTTGTTCAGACCCAAAACCAATGTTTTCATGGCTCTATTCTACTTCTTTTCCAATTTCTTAGTTTTGTTATTTGAACAACTACAGATGATGCTTCTTGACATGAATTTTTTTAAATACGTTAAAAAATTGATAGCAGTTGATTAAACCTTACAAAAGATTTTTTTTTTAAATAAACTTTATTTTTTAGAGAAGTTTTAGGTTCACAGAAAAATGAAGTGTAAAGTACAGGGAGTTTCTATATCTACCCTGCCCCCACACATGCACAGCATCCCCTACTATCAACATCCGTCACCAGAGTGGTACATTTGTTACACTCAATGAACCTACACTGATACATCATTATCATCCAAACTCCATAGTTTACATTATGGTTCACTCCTTATGTTGTACAATCTATGGGTTTTTGCAAATGATTAATGATATATACCCACCATTAGGGTATCATGCAGAATAGTTTAAGTACCCTAAAAATCTCTGTGCTTCCTTGCCCCTAATACCTGACAACCAATGATCTTTTTAACTGTCTCTGTAGTTTTGGCCCTCCAAGGTGTCATACAGTTGGAATCATACAGTATGTGGCCCTTTTGGACTGGCTTCTTTTAGTTAGGAATGTATATTTATAGTTCTTCCTTGTCTCTTCATGGCTTGATAGCCCATATCTTCTTATCACTGAATAATACTTATTGTCTGGATGTACCACAGTTTATTTATCCATTCACAATCTGAAAGACATCTTGGTTGCATCCAGGTTTTGGCAATTATTAACAAAGCTGCTGTAAACACACATGTGGATGGTTTTGTGTAGATATGTTTTCAAATCCTTTGAGAAAATACCAAGGAGTGCAACTGCTAGATTGTATAGTAAGAATATGTTTAGTTCTGTAAGAAAATGTCCATCTTTCAAAGTGGCTGTACCACCTTGCATTCCTACGGGCAATGAATGAAAGTTCCTATTTCTTCATAGCCTCACGAGCATTTTGTGTTGGTAGTGTTTGGATTTTGGCCATTCCAATAGGTGTGTAGTGGTATCTCGTTTTAATTTGCAATTCCCTGATAACATATTGTGCAGAACATCTTTTCATAAGCTTATTCATTATGTGTATACGTTCTTTGGTGAGATATCTGTTAAGTTCTTTGGCCCATTTTTAAATCAGGTTGTTTATTGTCTTATTGAGTTTTAAGGGATGTCTGTATAGTTTTGAATAACACTACTTTATCAGAAGTGTCTTTTGCAAATATTTTCTCCCAGTCTGTGGCTTATCTTTTTATTCTGTTGACATTGTCTTTCACAGAGAAGTGTTTAATTTTAATGGGGTCCAGGATATTAATTTAGTGATAAGAGGGACATCCTTGCCCTGTGACTGAAATTAGTGAGAAACCTTCAAGTTACTTAGCATTCAGTATTATGTTAGCTGTAGGGTTCTTTTGGTAAATATATTTTATCAAGTTGAGGAAGTTCCCTTCTACACCTTGTTTACTGAAAGATTTTATTATGAATGAGTCCTGGATTTTATCAAATGCTTTTTCTGCATCAATTGAAATGATCATGTGATTTATAAGCCTATTAGTGTGAGGGACTTCATTAATTGATTTTCAAGGTTTGAACCAGACTGGCAAAACTGGGATAAATTCCACTTTGTTGTGGTCAATAATTGTTTTTATACTTCATTGGATTTGATCTTCTAATATTTTGTTGAAGACATTAGCATCTATGTTCATGAAAGATATTGGTCTGTAGTTTTCTTTTCTTGTAATGTCTTTGTCTGCTTTGGGAATCAGGGCACTACTAGCCTCATAGAATGAGTTAGGAAGTATTCCCTCTGCTTCTGTATTCTGGAAGAGATTCTAGAGATTGGTATAATGTATTCTTTAAGGTAGAATTCACATATGGACCCATCCAGGACTGGTGCTTTCTATTTTGAAAGATTGTTAACTATTGGTTCAATTTCTTTAATAGTTATAGGCTTATTCAAATCGTCTATTTCTTCTGGTCTGACTTTTGGCAGTCTGTGTCATTTCAAGGGATTGGTTCACTTCAACTAAATTATCAAATCTGTGGGCATAGGGTTGTTCATATTCCTCTTATTATACTTTTAATGTCCATGGGATCTGTAGTCATGTCCCCTGTTTAATTTCTGATACTAGTAATTTGTTTTTAAAGTGGGTTTCTTGTAGAAAACATATAATTGGGTCTTTTGTGTGATCTGCTCAGACAATCTCTGTCTTTTAATTGGTGTATTTAGACAATTGACATTTAAAGTGATTATTGACAAACTTGGATTAATACCTATCACATTTTTTCCTGTTTGTTGTTTGTTGCCCTTGTTCTTTGTTCCTGCTTTTGTCTTTAACTCTTTTTCTGTTTTTTTTTTCTGTATGTGTGTGTGTGTGAGTCTGCGTGATTTTAATCAATCATTCTATATGAGTCAACTTTCTCTCCTTTCTTAGCATATCAACTTTTCTTCTTCCTTAAACATTATTTTTAGTGGTTACATGGCTAGGAATTTAGGTTGCAGGTGGAATTAAGGTTGCTAATCAGCTGACCTTAAGATAAAGCAATTATCCTGGATTCTCCATACGGGCTGAAGGTAATCACAAAGGTACTTAAATGTGGAAGATGGAGGTAAAATAATCAGGTTGAGAGTTATATGACATGAGATAGACTTGGCCAGCTATTGCTGGCTCTGAAGGTGGAAGGGGATCGTGAGCTAAGGGATGTGGGTGGCCTTTAGAAGGTGGAAAAGTAAAAAAGAAAACATTTTACTATAGAAATTCCAGAAAGAAATGAAGCACAGGCAACATCTTGACTTTAGCTCAGTGAGATCCATTACAGGCTTCTGACTTACAGAACTGTAGGGCAATCAATCTGTGTTTTTTTAAGCCATTAAGTTTATGGTAATTTGTTACAGCAGCCACAGGAAACTAATACAAAAAACAAACTAAAAAGATGAGCTATACAAAATATAAAGATAATCATTCCCCACAAACTGGAGGTATCTCTCTCTTCAGAGAGTAGATATTTTGGGGGGAAGTGTTCTAAAAAAGGATTCAAAAATGATATAGAGAGTTTGATTGCATGAAGCTGAAATTTGTTTAAAAGGAAGTATAGTAAGAAAATAATAGTGATTCATTCTTTAATATATGGATTCAGCTGCTATTTTTTTTGATAATTCAAATGAAGAAATTCCTGTTGATATATAATGTACCATGGACATAAAAGTATTCAGCATGCTCCCAAGGTCTCATATCCACCTTCACATTGTTAAATGGAGATAAATGCACTCCTCTCAAGATTGAGAAGTTATTTTTCAGTGACAGTTTAAAATCTCCCCTCTCTCCTACTTTTCTTCTACTACCTTGAATTCTGAGTCTGCCTCTTATGCAACAATACAAACCATAAAGATGCTCATCTATGTGACTATTCCCATATGTTTCCTGAATAAATAACTAAGCCAGCAAGTGCAGTTTTACTTCACATTTCTGCTTTACCAAGTTTTTTTCTCCAAATAATAGATGTCATGCATATTTCTTTAAAGAGGAAGCAGATAAGTTTTGACTTA